>NW_013952405.1:6966829-6978463 GCF_001266775.1 Austrofundulus limnaeus
ACAACAACAACAACAACAACAACAACAACAACAACAACAATAATAATAAATAAAATTATCTCAGCACAAAATCTCCACCAAAACAAAATGTTTAAAAATGACTTTGAATACATTTTTAACTTATCTCAAAATGTTGAAGAAAGTCCAGGAAAAAAAGTACAAATTTTGTCGATTCTTTGTCATTTAAATGTAAACATTTCATAGTGATGCTTGTAGCTCAGTGGTCTGGGCTTCCAGGCTGCCCCACTGCAGTCTCGCTCAGTTTCAGCTGATCTGAGCGTAGGCTCTGCTGTAGAGACGGGCCGGCTGCTGCTGACGCAGACAGAACTGCTGCTCATTCACTACAACACAGAAGCCAGCTGTCAGCCGCTCAGCCGCTGTTCATCATAAACCAGTTATCTCTCTCTGAAGGGGAAGCCGATGATGTACCGAGCGCTGTCTTCACATCAAGATCCTATATGTTTAATAGAACAGAAACTGTATTTACATGCTGCTGGAATAAAAAGACGCCTTGGCTCGAAATGAGTTTCTACAATCCTTCCTGTGCGTCCACGTTTGATTAGTTTTGTCTTTTTAACTCCCCTTGGTCTTGAGTGAAATCTGTTCAGCTTTACAAAACCAGGTCAGCACAGAAGCACTGGTGCAGTGAAACACACTATAGTACACAACTTCCTCTGCAAAGTCAGGATCTCGTCGTTCAGTCCATCCCTACGTTTTCGTGAAGCTAATTTATTACGGGCTAGTCTCATTTTGCAAAAGGTGTGAGTAAATTTGGATGTCAGTGTTAAACGGTAATGATCACAATAATTTTTTTTTAAACGTTACGGGCATTTGTTGCAAGATTTCATTTTTTTTAGTTCTATGTTTTAACTTTAATTTCCTTTAGAATATTCATAGAAATCATGTTTTAACATTTGAAAATTTGTTATACTCAGACAAAAGAAGAAGAAAAAACAATTCCGGAACCTTTTTTTTTTTTATTTCAAAGAGCCAGAAGTCGATCAGCAGTCAAGACAATTCTCATGTTGACTGAGGACTACTGAGAACCAGACTGAACTGATGAGTAAACCAAGCAAGCTGCTGAGGCCGTGAATCAATCTCACTATTATCTTTTCCCAACAGATCAATGCAGCTGAGGAATGAGCTGCGAATCACAAAAAGAAAGGAAGAGGGGAGAGGAAAAAAAAGACACACACTAACTCAGCAGCCCATGATAACGCTTAACTCTATTAACTGCATGTGCCAAGACAGTCCAGACCTTACAGATAATCTTTACTCCTTCAGATCAACGCACTTTAAGTTACAGTTCAAGCCGCAGCAGCACGTGTCAAAATAACGTCACCTATTTGATTTAAAAAGTTTGTATCAAAATTAAAAATGCTGCACTTCTCACAAAATTAGAATTCTGATCATTAACGGAGTGGTTTTTGTACACCGAACAGCTCTAACTCATATTTATAAACCTAACGAGCAGAAATATCGAGTCAAGAAGAGAACCAAAGGCGACGAAGTGACAGTAACCAGGTAAAACACTAGGTAATCTAATAGGACGTGTAAAAGGGCTCCTTCTCATGGCTTATTCATCACGAGGGATGTCATTACTGAGAATGGTGCGAGCTCTGTGAGGGATATGCTGGCGGGGGCATTTTCCCTGGTGTCACACGGTGCAGAGAGGGCAGAAGCTGCGAGACTCGGCAAACTGGTGCAGCAGCAGCAGCAGATCCTGAACGCAGGGAAAGGTGCTTTGCTCTCAGCTGATGGATATCAGTGTTTGCATCATAAACACTGATGATTTATATGGACAGCCTCGTGTAGCTGATTCTCAATAGTGCATTATGTGAATTTTTGCTGATTCAGCAATCTGCACCAGCAGGGATGCATCTCGTCAGGGCGAAGCTGTGAGCAAATTGGGTTGTGAAAGCATTTATATAATATACAAACACTAATGAGCTTGACTAAGGTGAGCATAGACCTTGACCTGATGAAGTCAGGGTTGATGCGAGATGCATGAGGTTTTTATTCATTAAAAAAACAGAGGCTCATAGCTCTCAACTGAGTCCAAGACACAACAAAATTGTGGGAAAGAAAAGCTCCTGCAGAGAGAAGCAGAGAACACTGCACTGCTGCAGGAAATAGCCCAAAATATTGACGCCTAAAAGACCGAAGCTTTCTAATAAAGACACCATTGTCTACACAATGCTCTGATGTCATCCCTGGAAAAAATAAATAAATAAATAAAACAGGCCTCTCAACACCACGAGCAAGTCTTTGAAAAAAGGACCTTGTAGGACTAGAAGTTGAACCTCAATGGCTGACTACATGATGGATGATTTCACTCGCACAGTTGTGCAACGCATAAAAGACAAATTCGATTGGTCAAGATTTCTCTATATTTTAGCGCACTGCAGAACAGCGCTAGTAGAGCAGTGCATCATGGGTAATGAAAGGTAGGCAACTGAGATTGCAGATTAAGGACATTTTGTTTCACTGAGGGGAATTTTGTACTGTTCCTCAGAGGCCTGTAAGACTTCGAGATGGTTGTTTGTAGACAGGCTTGACGTGGTTGTTCCTCGTTTATCTGCTGACAGATGTGTGCAATAAATGTATTTCATTTTATGTACTGTAGCAAAATATTAATTCTTTATTGATTAAGCTTTTTTCAATCCTTTTATTTTGTAATCAAACAAATTATAGATTTCTCCATTTTCGTTGGGAAATGTCACTTTCTAATTTCCTAACATTTTTGCAACTCATGCTCGAGAACATGCATTCATCTAAAAATGTTTTAAAGAAATTTAAGATATTTTAGCTGCTGATTTGATTTTCTAATCACTCAGGAACAGCTTCACTTGAAGTTTGATCAGCACCGTATTTTAAAGCTGCTTTCGTTGTGGTGTAAGAAATTACAAAGAGGGATGGTGAGTTATGTTTGCATAGAGGAGGTGCTTTGCTCTGATTCTCAGTGTAGGGAGGAGGAGAAAAGAAGAGGGCTGCTGAGGAGGAGAAGAGGGTGGACTGAGGATGTGCACGCGCGCGCGCGCACACACACACACACACACACACACACACACACACACACACACACACACACACTGACCCTGGAGGTTGCGTTCCCCTTTAAAAGTCCCATCCCTCTCAGATACGCAGAGCTCATGCAGGATCTGCTGCGGCAGTGGGGGAACACTGCTGAGCTGTGCAGTTTATGCTGCCAGTGAGAGTGCAAAGAAGAGGAGGGGGAAACAAGCGTGTACCGGAGGAGGAGGAGAAGGAGGAGGAGTGAGGGAGAGAGAGAGAGAGTGCAAACAATGTCATTCTGTTCAGGAGGCAATGCTGCAGTCAACTTTGCCGCGCCATGAAAGCACATCACCACTGACCGAGAGGGGCTCACAGTGAGTGAAGAGAAGTTTCCATCCTCTCGTCCTCCTGCTCGATGCCAGACTCCTCTGTAGGTAAACGTTTTGTTCTTCTGTAGTCTTGCCTTCGCATGTTGTCTCATTACGTGCATTGTTCTCCGTTAAAGGTGATATACTTTTAAAATACGAGTGTGTCGGTGTGCATGCCTGCAGTGCTGAAGCTCCAGGCTGCTTCTGTCTCCTCAGTTTCAGAGTCCTCTGCATCAGTAACAACCAGGCAGAGCAAGTCAGCTAGCAGTCAGGCTCCACTGCTCTCTCATCCATGTTTAACACATAGTACAGGATGGAAATAGCAGCCGGCGTGTCAGATAGCGGCTGGATGAGAGGAGTCACCATTTGTCTCAAGGGCAGGAGTTAAAAAAAAACTTACCAGGAGGTAAAAACTTCTCTGTTTTTAGAGTACAGACTCTCCCATTCCTCAACTTTTCCCTGTTAGCTGTCAGTTTACATTTAACAGAAGGAGTTGATTGTGAATGAATGAATTTTGTGAAAAGGACGTACTGTAACAGCGTCCTGGACCGTCAGTGTCTCTGAGTGATGAGAATAAGGCCACAATGTCCTGAATGGGACAGGGGGAGCTGTGCTGCAGTCATAAACTTGTGCTGTAGCTATGAGGACTTCTCTACCATCCTATTACAGGATGCACGGACAGAGTACAGGTCTGTTAGATTTTTTCCCTAATTCTTTTTTTATCACATTCAGCTTGACAATCAATAAAGTAAACGGAGCTGTTTTCACGTGTTTAGAAACGGGTTCTCATTTAAAAATAGAACTGAAGCAGAACTCAACCTATGCTCAGGGAGACTGCAGCAGAAAATTGTACAAGATTTATTTATTGCTACCTTCGACTTATTGCAGTGTCTGTGCTGAACTCCAGCTCTTTTCACAATAATGTAAAAAATAGTTTAAACTTCAGAAGCCTTTTAACATGTTAAGAGAATGCACTAAACCAGTCTACAAGGTCTGGAGAACAAGTTCAGTCAGGCCGACCGCACGCCCCGGGTCAGCTGTGAGTTCATCTCAGGTAACTGAGCTAAGACTTTTAAAAAAGCAGACACTGTGTTTCATGATGTTTCTCTGTAAGTCTCAAGTCCAGAGCATCTCTTTCGTCTACGGATTTGTCTCTGTAGCAGACGGGTTGGTGCAGTAAGGATGGCAGGTTGTGTTAGAGGAACGTTCAGAGCCTCACATTAACCATGAACATCTGCAGTTCTCCCGCACACCTGCCAGGAGGAAGCTGCTGCACTGCCGGCAAAAAGAAACTGCCGCACTCACCTGACGTTTCCTTCTTGCACCTCACTTCTGCCCTCCTCCACCTCCCACATCGCCTCCTCTTTTTTTCCCCTCCTCCTCTTTTTGTCTCTAATTTCTCTACTGTACTCTCACTCACAGATGCAGCTGGCCAGCACAGCTTCTCACCTGCATGCTTTGCACCTCTGTGACTCTTCCCTCCCTCCCCCTCCACTGGCAAAAAAAAAGTATGCAGCACATGCTCTCACCATCCTCCTTTTGCAATTTGCTTGAGTGAACAGAGAGAGAGAGGGGGGAAGCAAGAGCCAGTGAGAATCCTGCAGTGTCCTGCAGCAGTTGTGTTCCTGCAGTGCCAGCCTCTGGCACCACACATGCACATGAACACACACACACACACACACACAGATAGAGATGCAAACCCACAGGAATGCAGAGATGCATTTAAACTGTATCAGTCTCTCCTCACAGTCTTTGTTCACGTGACACAGTGGTGTTGAAGCAGAACAGGCCGTCTCACTCTGCAGTGGACTGAACAGAGTTTACAGACAGAAGAGAAAGAAACGGACGATTGCACCCCCCCCCCCCACTCACTTCCTTCCTCACCCCCCAATGGTGCATTGTCCCATTCCAGCACTCCAGTTCTGATGATGTAATCAATGCAGCAAGCTTTGAACTTGCTGGGCTAGGGGTTCCTTCGCCCCCCACACACCCCTCTCTCCCACTCTGACTGACATAGATCTAAATCTGAGGCCTCAGTGCAGTTTACATCCTGGGTAAATACTATTAAATTAGTTTTTATGTGAATATTAAGCCTTTGAATCACAAAAAACCCTCCTCTGAGAAGCTGTCCATATTTCACTCGTGTATAAACAGGTAGTTCATGCATGCATGCAGACATTTAGAACCAACTCAGCTGAAACTGCTGCTGATAACTCATCAAGACTGTGCGGTGCCACATATCCACTGTCAATAATTTATCTGTCCAACTATCTGCAGCCCCTCTTCTGTTTTACAGCTGATCTCTAGCCGCCTGCAGTCATACGGAGACGACGGGGCCAAAGCAGAACTTTAAGCGTATTGAGATCTCAGAGTGTAACATCACAGTGACTTTGTTCTTTTATTGATAAGGCCGTCAGTGTGTTGACAGGCTGCGGTGGACAGCAGCGGCGGTGATGTACAGTACAGTACTTTAGAGATGGCTCAGGCAGCCTAACTCAGACCATATTGTAGCAGGTGAGTTTTGCTGAGCTGGCTCCTGCTGCTGGAGCCAGAATCTGCCTAGTGATCAACTTCCTCTAACAGCAGTGATGAACTGGCATCACCCCCTCCTCTAGTTTAAAACAGCAAACATCAGAGCAACTTGAAATAATTAGCACTCACAGATACTGATGATCCTGCACATTTAATGCCGTTTTATGCCAGCAGCCAAACGGCTCGCAGTGCACGTTTGTACCCAAGTACACCTCTTTGATCCGATACGAGGTTCCTTGTTCCCTGCATTAATTACTTTTAAATTCGCATTCAACTTCAAATGTCACTGCTTCCAGAAAACATCGATATTTCACAGGGAAATTCGTGGCCGATGCGTTTTCTTGTGATTTTTAGTTCTATAATTCATACTGATGGGCCTCATCTGTAATTGATGTGACCTACAGAGGGTTGCTGTGTAAGATGATTTGATGATTCAGCAGCTTTCATCGGCATGCTCTGCTGGTGTCCACTTACAGCTTCTTTATGCTGTTATTCTGCGGTGTGAAAGGTTAAGTAGAGCTATTTGCAAATAAGCGTGAGTGAACAGTAAATACTGAGTGTGAACTACTAATTAATGATAAGATTCTGACAGAAGTAAAAAAAAAAAGAAGAATTTTAAATATTTTCTTCCTCAGAGAGTAAAAAGTTGTCACTTCCTTCATAAAAACTGGACTTCTTGTTTCATAAATATAATCCAATAAGCCGGTCCGATCTTTTGTTCAGTTGCCATGGTCCTGCTTCGATTCAAACAGCGACTTCATCATGTGGTAAAGCCTTTAAAGTGAAAGCTCTGCAAACTCACTGAGGCCGGCTGAGTCATGCTGGGTGCTTTGTGGGCTTCCCCCTTCTCTGATCCTCTGCTCCTCCCTCTCTGGTCYAGGCTCATGCGCCCGGTTCAGCTGTCGGTGGGACGTTGGAACATGCCTTGACTTGTCGCGCTGGCTGAGAGAAACACACAGAGAGAGGAGAGTCTCAGACCAGAGGCTGGTGGTCGTTCACCGTGATGTTCAGACGGCCGCAGACTTCAGCGCTGGAGGTGAGACTGGATGAAGGAACTTAGCTGGTGAGTATCAAAACTATAAGTAAATAAATTAATCTGACTTTTTATGTTACAACTCTTATAGTTCCACTTTTTGCTGGTACTGTAAAAAGTTCACCTCTGCATTTTAGAGTTTTATAGTGGGAGGAAATCAAAAAGTCGTGTTAGGGTTTTCCGTTGTCTTAAATATAAGTTAGAGCTTATTAATGTGACGCATACATCTGTCAGCGGTGTGAAAACATCTGAGCCGAGTCTTGATGCTAACATGATACCATGGTAACTAGAGAAAAGGTTATTGAATGCAAAGGACAGTGAAACAAATTGCAATGAGACTGAGACGAGTGACCCTTTTTTTTACTGTCCCTCCACAGTTTAATCCACTGAGGGACAAACGTTTTCCTGATTTTCTCCTCATCTGTTCATTCTGCAGATGAGAAGTCAAACCTCAAACTAAGGACAGAAAGAGGCCCTCCTTACTTACAGCCAATATGAAGCTGACAGAAAATGTTTAAAACTAACGGCACAAAAGTGGGTCCAAACTGCCCCCTGCTTCAAAACAGAAGTGCCATCAGTGTCGAAACAGTAAGTTTACACAAAGCAGATACAACAGAGCAAGGCGTTTCATTTCATCGGGTTGTGAGAACTGAAACACACTAATAACTCAGTGACTCAGATGATAATTATTTAATGCCCAGTTCATTATGACATGCGTGTTTCACTTGTGTGCAGTGAAGCCAGCTGACAGTTGCTGCAGTGACTGTGTTTTCTGGTAACCAAAGTAGTGTGCAATATGGAAAAAAAAATCTACATTTGGACATATGTTATATAATTTGATGTAGCTCAAAAACAAAGTTTCATCGAGATTAAACAAAATGAAATGCCTTCATCTAAAGAGATCATTCAGGACCCTGTTTACACGCACAGCTGTACAGTAAATATGTTGCATTGTTAGTCATAAGATGATTGGGTGGGAGGACTGGGACTTGTTGGAGCGTTGTTAGCTGACAGAGGAAAGCAAAGAGAAGAAGCCGACAGAAACACACAGTTTGGGTTGCAGATGAGTAGCGGAGTGTTTGTGTTTCATAGTTTGTGTATTTTGAAGCCAGACGGCAGCGGTGTGCTCAGGTATAGGTGAGCTGAAACTTTGAAGGTGCGTGTGTGTTTACTGTGCTGCTATGGATCATTGCCTGTTTAATGTGTCACCGACGGTGCACATGATGCAGTTGTAACAGCAGAGCAACACTGTGATTGAAACTTAAACTTAACCAAACACGAAGCACAACATGCTTATTGTTCCACAGAACATTGGAAACGTTACAATCCAAAACTTTTATTTTCTTTGCAGCATTTAATTTTATTTAAGAACTCTGAACAGCAGAGAAAAAGAGACAAATGTTTCTGTTCATTGAGGAGATGAATCATCTCTTTGCACTCTGTTCCTTTAGATTCCTGATAGTAAAAGATTTAAACTAAAATATTAAGTTTGAACAAATCTGACTTAATGATATGGTTTTATGCTGCCTCTCTTGCACTAGTGCTCGGCATAGATTTAACTCCTTGATGAAGTTGATGAAAAAGATGAATGATACCAAAGTTACTCAGGGCATTATAAAATTATTTTTTTCTCACACTAAATTTTATTGCACTTGGAACAAATTTAAAATTTTACATTTTTAATAGCCTAATTGAGCACATTTAAATTAATTGGTATATTTCACAACAGCAAAAAGGGTTATTTACATTTAAAGGTATGGTAATATGTCAGAACATTACTCCATTTAATAAAATAAAACGTAAAAGAATTGTCTTTTATCTTAAGAGTGAAGCAGTCAGTTGTTTAATTAAATCACAGAGAATTTTAATACAAATTTATGACTTTTATCTTCCACTTATTTATATAAGCAGTTGTAATTCAAGACAAAACATTAAACATTTTGAGGGGGGTTTCCACTTGTCATATAATTTGAAACTTTGTAAGAGTAAACATTATTTTGGAACTGAACAAAATGCATATCAATTAAATAAGTTCATTTTTAATAATAATAAACCAAAAACTGTTGTTTTTTTATCTATATAGTTGTCAAGCTTATATTCATATTTGTTTCAGCCTCCTCCGACACCAATCAGCCATCTTAATTCATATACCTGCGTATTTTGATGAGCTATTAATTGTTGTCAACATTTTTAATAAATCCAGATTAATACATTTTTTTATTCTAAATTCTTCTTTTCCATCACAATAAACTGAGTTTGTCAACAAAAAAAAAGGAATTTTAAGGAGTTAGTCTTTTAGAAACCACTCATAGGTGTGTAATATTACATTTTTTTGTTTGTTTGTTTTGTGCAGACTGAGACGTATCCTGTGAGAGATAAATGAGTTGAACCTGTGTGCTGCTCCTGCTGCAGAAGGCTGTGTGGAACGGTTTATTCTGCGAGAGGGGTTGTGTTTTCATTGGCAAGCCTCGGTCCTGTAGTCCGGATTACATCAAGGCCGGACAGGAAGGAATTCCTGTCATCATGTGCTCAGTGAAGGCGGCATCTAGCTCGATACAAAGACACAAAGGGACACAGATGCAGCTGTTTTGGCAACCGAACGCAGGTCGAGAGGAGCTTCTGTATTCGTCTGTGGACATCTGTTGTATCTGTGTGCGTCTGACAGAAGCTGGCAAACACAAAGAAAACTAGCCTCAGCAAACATATTCAGCATTTCTTTGCGTTTGAGGCAGACACATTGCTTTTACCCAAGTATCTAGATTTTTCTTACATCAGATTACTCATCAGATTTAAAGCACAAATTTCAAGCCACACAACAAAAGCAGACACGGAGGATAACAAACAGCCTTGCTGCCGAGTCCTAACGTAAAGACTTCCTCCTTGAAAAGTCCCTTCGTACGCCAGCAGCTGCATGCTGGTCTCTGATATCCTCGTTGTCCTGTAAGGCAGAGTCAACATCGACATGACGGTGGATGGTCTGCCTAAAATAGCACTGCAGCGAGAGTACACATCTGATAGCAGAGAGGGGTTTAGTTGTTGTCTAACAGGTACGATACACACACCAGGGCGTTATAGTACTCAAGTGAACAGATGGATAAACACACACACAAGAAGACGAGAGTTAAATCGAACCAAGCATTTGTTGCAGAATCCTGAGTCATGGTGGATCTATTCTTAGTTTGGAGGTGTTTGTGTTTGTCCAAGTTATGTGAACTTGAAGCGACGCTGCGCAAAATATTTAAAGATGATCAAAAATTTGAGAGGAAACAAGCTGCGAGTTCCTCAGCAGTGCTGACTCTTTAAAGTATTTATCTTTACAGATTTATCTTTCTGTTTGCGTGGAAGTCTAATTGTTTTATTTGAAACAATTGACAGTCAGTGATTTTTATTTTCTCCCACTTCTTGACTTTTTCTGCAGGTTGTCCAGCAGTTTCCGAAGCATCCCACCGAAAAAAGTCTTGGAAGCAGAAGAAAGATGTACACGGTACCAGACTCACAGGGTCAAAACCTGCCCCAAAGAGCAGCCAGGATCCGGCTGAGAAGAAGCAGGTGGACGCGGCTGCTGTGGGTGTTTCTCTGGCAGTGTCTTAGCTGGTTGTTGTGAGGAGTGAGAACGAAGCAATCAGCAAGTATACTGCCGCAGAAATTCTTCGCAATGAGAAGCCCTGGGATCACAGCCATCGAGGGTGGAAAAAGGAAAGAGAAATTTACACTGCAGAGAACACCTGACAACGCTTACAGCTGGATCAGACTCTGAGCTGAAGTTTCATGATCTTCTGCTGCCATCTTGTGACTGAACACATCCGCCCAGCATGCCGTGGCTCATCAAACACTGCACCAGTTTAGATATATCTTTTTTTCTTTTATTTATTTATTGTTTGTTTAGTTTTAACTGAGTAAAGAAATTTAGCTCAAATGGCACAGCTTAAATTTATTTATTTTGTTTTGCTTTTTTAAATTTATTTTAGTTGCAAATGCATGTTTAGCTGTCACCAAGTAAAGTTTGCATCAGAAGCTCTTTTTTCTGGATGGCAACAAATTAAGTTATTTTTTCTTTTTTTTCTGCCACTGCTTCTTAATTAACTAATGTCAAATAGAATTATTGTAAAAAAGGAGGAATAAAATGTACACAAACAGAAATTCATCTAATTCTTTTTTATGACACTTGTATTTTGTAATTATGACAGACTAATGTTGAGTAAACCTCTTAAACTACCAAGAGACCTGAAATAATGAAAACAAAGCAGAGTTAATGAGTGGAGTGGAGATGAACCAGGTGCGCATCAGGTAAAAGGGACACACACATTTTTATTTTTTATAAACACGCCCAACCTTGATCAAGAATAATTGTATGCATTTAAAGCGTGTTTTCTGCTCATGCTATTCTGACCGTAATGCAGATGTTGGGTTTGCTGCAGTCTGCAGAAAAAGCACCGATGCTCCACTGCACTGCTGCAAACACTGAAGGGGATTGCAGTTTTTTTTTTTTTTTCTGAGCTGCAGCAATGCAGAAGCAGTTAAACTGTGCTCTCATACCGGGTTGCTGCATTATTGACTTTCAACCTTTCTACATTTTATCTCTTAAGAAAAAAAAATACAAATTTAAGAGAAATTAATAATTAACATTTGCTGGACACAAAGCCAAGCAGACATCCTTTGTTACCCATACGTACATGCCATACAAGC
>NW_013952405.1:6978625-6985079 GCF_001266775.1 Austrofundulus limnaeus
TGTGTGTGTGTGTGTGTGTGTGTGTGTGTGTGTGTGTGTGTGTGTGTGTGTGTGTGTGTGTGTGTGTGTGTGTAAATAAAACAATTAACCACATTTTCACTGAAGTTTAACAAACTATTGAGCTGAATAAAATAATAACATTATTAGAATAGTTTATTGATCATTTAGGCAAATTTATATAAACTAATTCCACATGAACAAATTGTTAAATATTAAAAATGTAGACGTTAATTGCAATCATTGTAAGTCTTTTTTTTGCTGTTGTTTGTTTGTCCCGTGAGGCTTCATTAAGAAAGTTATAATAAAATGTCCCAAATTAATTTGTCATAAGAAAACTATGAATTTAGTGTCAAGCTTAAAATAAAATTATTTTACCAAAATCTAGTATTTCCACTTCTTTAAATGTGACTTTGAAACAGAAATGTCTCCTTATTCTACTGGTTTTACATTGAATTTCTGTGTATCTTAGAATAAATGGTTTCTTAATAACCAGTGACAAAGTTTTTTTTGCCAGTTAATTAAAAAACGCATGCGTATTTCCATGCGACAACAGCAAACATTTATAAAAGTGCAAAAAAAAGGCTAATAAAAAAAGACAGTTTAACACTGTGGACCTATGGAGCAACTAAAAAGGTTCATTAAGATTCTGACCAGTGCCAAAACAAATTATTTCTAACTTGCTGAACAGATCACTGATGCATCACCACTCTGACAAAATAAGCTCCTGAGTCTTTTAAAAACTGAGATGGAAAGACTTTGAGATGCAAAACGGTTTTTAATGTAGCGCCTTTTCTCTTTTCTCCAGCGACCTGACCAGCCTTCCTAATTATTTTATCGATCTCATTTTTTTCTTCATCACCCATTAATTCTTCCTCATAAGTGGACACTTCAGACTTGGTGGCAAAATAAACTTTAGGCTTTTTAGTAGCCTCTCAGGAATAGTTTCGGCTCCTGGGTGCAAAGTCACTACACTTATCTATCAGTAAAATATTTGTTCTGTGCAATTTCAAACCTTTGTACCTTTAGTTATCACTGGAAATGCCTACATCAATATTTAACAAACACAGATTTAAACAATGAGCTCACACTAGTTGTCAAATAATCCAAACCTTCTTTTGTAACTCTGCCTAAGAGATATTTGTATTTCATAAATGCAAAGATGATAAAATGGTAAATGGACTGTACTTTTATACAGTGCCTTTTTATCCAACCAAGATACTCAAACCCATGTGCCCTCATTTACACACACTCTCTATAAAACTAATCTGAATATGTTTTTTTTCTATAGAAACTAATCAGATGAGACACATCAGAGGCAGGATCAGTGTCTTGCCTTGAAACACTTTGACATGTGACTGAAAAGTGGTGGAATCGAACCACAAAGTCTCCAGAAAAACCAGAATGCAAATTAGCCTAGGCTGTAAATGTTTTGTTAATACTTGTCCCTATACAAATAAACAATAAATGAATATTTGAAAGTGCATCGCAGCAGAACCGCTATGAATTTTTTGAAACATATAAAATAATATTAAAAGTATATTCTCTACTTCAGCACCATTTCTGTAAACAAATCAAAAAGGTACAGATAAACGTATTGTAATATTAAGATATACATGAGCAACTTCAACCGTAACATCACACTGCTACACAAAGCAACGACTCACAATAAAAAACTTGTTTATTTTTATATTTATCTTTACATCTTTTACAGATGATATTTGGGTTTCTCGTCAAACTATTTTATCACTCATTTATAAGCTATATGTCATGAGTGTTTGAGTAGTTATGGTATTAGTCTAAAAATAAATAAAAACTGTAATAATCACAGTATATTAAAATAAAGGCCTAGCGTTTCTTAAACAAGGGCTATAGCATGAGTTATAAACAGAGATCAACAAAAACCTACTGCAAAATTCAGGTCAACATCTGTAAAACTGAGTTATAGCCATTTTTTGTGTGTTTTTAATATTAGTTAGCTGGAAACCATCTTGTATCAGCTGAGATAAATCAGTTCTAAATGAAAGTCCAATGATTACTTTATGCAAGTTTTAATAAAATAAGTCACGTGGTTTGTGATATGTTTTGGTAACAGACCAGTCACCAGACGACAGGAGAAAACAATAGTCCCCCGTCACCTTTCCGGGGGGATGGGGGTGATAAGAAAGTGTGTCAGTGTTGTTTAAACATCACGTTCCTTTCATGTGTCTCATGTTGATGCCACGGCTGTACAGGCGGTCCGGTCACACATGAAAGCAAAAATAGATAGAAAAACAAACCAGCAGCTGACTTACACTTCTGCTTCGAGTTCCGGTTTGAGCAAAGAAGAAGAGGCGGGCAGGGAGGTCTTAAGAGGAGGCTAAAAAGTTTAGTTCGGCTCCCTGAAAGCACCAGACTGGGTGTTTTTGGTGATCGTCATGTCTCACTGATGCCCTGAAGCATGGCTGCAAACAGCACAGAGCTGTACGTCTCTGAACAGGTGGTGGTGTTGTGTACCTGCGCCCTGTCCTTTTTAGGGTCCTCCCTGATCGTCCTCACCTACTTGGTTTGGTCAGATTTGAGGACGACCCCGAGGAAGCTGTTGGTTTACCTGTCGGTGACCGACTGGCTGTCCGCCGTCTCCTACGCCGTCGGAGTCTGGAGGGYTTTCCGCGCCGACTCGCTCGACTGCGTCGTTCAAGGAGCGGTGTCCACYTTCGCCAACACCAGCAGCTTCTTCTGGACCGTGGCCATCGCCGTGTACCTGTACGTCTTCATAGTCAGGTCCAGCCAGCGGTTCGCCGACAGCCTGGTGCTGTCCTTCCACCTCGTCAGGTAACGTAAAGAGTTCAAAACTACACGGCGATGCTAGCTAACATTAATTTAGCCTCGAGATAAACAACAAACTTAAAGCACTTACATGAATTAAGTTAGGCGTAAAAAAACTAACAATTCCTACMTAAAACTTTAAAAACATTACACCGAGGAAAGGGGGTTATTTTAAACCCATAAAGTTGAACTAGCCCAACCAACACTGACCCGACCGTTTCCATCCATTGAAACGCAGGTGCAAGGGGTGTGGCCTAATCTGATGCAGATTATCAACCTAATTAAAAGATGGTCATAGCAAAGTACAAACTAGTAAAATAGAAAGGTGATCCTGAACCATATTAAGTTGCATAGTTTACTCCAGTAGATTTCAGCGTATCCTGATTGCTGTTCTGAAATGCTGGTCCACACTCAATGTAAACAAAACAAATGGGCGGAACCCACAGGAAACAGGTGAAGGCTTGAGTCACGTGAYGGACATATTAGTCCAGGGGTACTCAAATATAAACCTTGAAGGTCAGTGCTGTATAAAGCAGTGTTTCCCAAAGTTGGGGTCGGGACCCAAAGTGGGGTCCCGAAACATCAAGATGGGGTCCTGAAAAGATTTTCTGAATTAATTACATTTTTGCCAAAGTTGTTACAAATGAGTGAGGTTAGTGTATTTAAAATGGATAAATGTATAAAAATATTGTTACTGTGCCCATGTTTTGTTGACCTGATACAAATGTTTATCATCCAAACATAGTTGGGAACAGGTCTCTGCTACTGATATTTTGTGGGTCAAAAGCTGAAAASTTTGGGAACCACTGCACTTTGATTCCCAAAGTTGGGCTTGGGACCCAACTATGGGTCATGAAGCACCTTGGATAATCTCCAGAAATCAATTTAAAGGGTACTAAAATAATTGCTGGTGTAATATTTTCCCTATAATTATTACAAAAACACAAAATAACAATAAATATGTATTTACAGTTGTGTACAAAATGTGTAGATTGTCAAAAGCCTATGTTTTTAGGGTTATTAACGAAGTTTGTGTACTCAGACCAGTAATATTTGGGGTCACAAGTTTTTGCCGTGGATATTTTGTGGGTCAGAAGATAAAAAGTTTGGGAACCACTAGTATAAAGCACCTCAAAGTGATACTTGAGTAAAAGTACAAGTATCTTATCATAAAAAAATACTTTGGTAAAAGTTAAAGTCTTCCCTAAAAATATTACTTGAGTAAAAGTCTTAAAGTATCTGCTATTTTTTGTACTTAAGTATCAAAAGTAAATTTCTGACACAAAATCTACTTAAGTATTAAAAGTAAAAGTACTGAGTAAAAGTGAGCAGTTAGATTTTCCAAAATGACATTTACTGGGATGTGACTTCTCCAAAAAAATGAATGGTATATATTTATACTTCTCATACAACAATTAAATTCACTCTATCCAGGAGACACAATTTATCAGGATAGGATTTTTTTTAAGTAATAACAACTCTGAATAAAATAGGAGTAATGACTTTCTACTTCATACCTTTTTAAAAAATGTAGTGAGTAGAAAGTGCAGATAATTGTGTAAAAATGTAATGAGTAAAAGTAAAAAGTACGCTGAAAAATAATTACTCAAGTAAAGTACAGATAACCAAAACTTCTACTTAAGTGCAGTAACAAAGTATTTGTACTTAGTTACCTTACAACTCTGTTGAAGGTCCACAAAGATACTTTTCAAATAGCCAATGGTCCATTTATTGTAAAAGTCAAGCCACACGCCAGAAACTCTCATATTCAAAATTTTCTTTTTACTTAAAACAAACAACATATGGAAAGAAAAGGCTTTTAAAATTATATATAAATGTACATACCTGAACAAGAAACCCTTGCAAAAAAATGAAAAATGTGAGGGGATTTTAAAAATGAACATAAATGGCCAAAAAAAAAGTGTGGGGGGGTGCAATTCTAAGGTGATTCAAGGAACTCATGAATTTAAAAATTAAAGTGCTTGCTAAGACAAAACCAAATGTATGTTTCAGTTTAACAAAAACTCTGTCCCTCCATAGAATATGTAAAACCAAATACTGTCTAATGAGGGAAATGTCATGTCGTGTCTGTTACCAAGTCTTTGCATTCTGGCACAAACGGGGCGATCAACCGAAGTGACTGAAAACAGGCTATTTTCGGTCACTTCAGCTGATTTCGTAGGTGAACAAACTCCCGTGGTAGTTGGAATCCAGTCACAAATTTTGTATTTAACAACACGTTATCCACTAATATGAGAATAATATTGTGAGAACTGTAATTTTTAATTTGATTGTTTTATTTAATTTATTTATTCAGGTTATATTTCTCTGATATTAACAATCGATTAATAATGTGAAACATTTAAGGATAAAAATAGCAGAAACAGGAGAAATCTGTAAGCATGTGAACACTTTATGGTATGGTAATCGGCCATGAATAACAATAAAATAGAAGATTAAAGTATTTAGTGGAAAGGTGATGCTTTTAAGAAGTAAAAATAAAAGGGGAAATTACTTTGTGGTTTTGGCTCACAGTCAGAAACACCAACACTAACTTGCTTAAAGTTTGTATCTACTATAACACAAATACCTTTTAAATACAGGATTTATTTTATTTTATTTATTTATTTTTTCAGTATTGAAGTTTCTCCATTCCCTGTGTCTTGTGTTGCAGCTGGGGCGTCCCTCTGATCATCACCGTCACCGCTGTGTGCCTCAACAAGATTGGTTACGATGCCTCTGAGGTGTCTGTGGGGTGGTGCTGGGTCAGGATCCAAGAAAAGGATCRCGTTCTGTGGATGCTACTCACTGGGAAAATCTGGGAGTTCCTGGCTTACCTCACTCTCCCTGTGCTCTACATTTTGATCAAGAGGC
This sequence comes from Austrofundulus limnaeus, assembly GCF_001266775.1. Taxonomy (NCBI): domain Eukaryota; kingdom Metazoa; phylum Chordata; class Actinopteri; order Cyprinodontiformes; family Rivulidae; genus Austrofundulus; species Austrofundulus limnaeus. The sequence continues at coordinate 6,984,305 of NW_013952405.1, forward strand.
ATATCCACAAAGCGGTGAGAAGCCCTAATCTGTTTTTAATGACATTTTATGAAACCAGTGTTCCTTTAATAAGTACACACTGCCCACTGCCTTGTCTGTTAGTATTCAAATTATGTGTTGAGATAMATTTTAACTGCTTTAAATGTGTTTTTGACTCGAGCCTTCTTTGTTCATAGGCATGGTAAAGTTATAAGAGATCACATTTGTTCTATTTCTGTTTTTCAGCAACAATGTCTGATTAAAATAAGTGCCATGTCATGCAAATGTGTGCAGTTTTATGAGCCGTGTTCTGACTCTGAACTCTGACTCAGCATGCGGCCCTGTCTGAGTACCGGCCCATCTTGGCCAACAGGCCTCAGTCGCAAGCTTTCTCCTCCATGGCGGATGTGAAGCTAACTCTCATTCCCATCATCTTCATCATCCTGCGCATTTGGAGCACGGTGCGCTTTGTTCTGCTGCTCGCCGACTCTCGGGCCAGACACAACCCAGTGCTGGTCACGCTTCATGTGAGTGTAGTTTTTTATCTGTGTGTGTGTGTGTGTGTGTGTGTGTGTGAGAGATCAGTAGTATCTAGATGTGCTGTTTGACTTGTGATTGTGTGGTTATATGTGCTCAGATATGTGAGTCATCACTTCATCAGCATTTTTTGTTAAACTTCCCCAAAAATCTTTTAAAATTGAAGTCTKTATGCTTTTGCCTTATGAGTACAATATTTTTGCATTGAATTGTTACAGAGTAATGACAAAAGTTTTTGTAAAATAGTGTTGTTTTATTT
>NW_013952405.1:6987371-6999315 GCF_001266775.1 Austrofundulus limnaeus
TATATATATATATTTAAAGGAAATTTACTTTTCATTGGTTAAAAAAGCATTTAAGCACTAGAGAAATAGCAAATTTTGCAAAAATGAACAATGAATGTCTGTTAAATTTAGCTGAAGCAGCTGRAACTTAAAGAAGTGAAATGTCAACTAAAAGTATTACAATGTCAAATTGTAGCTAAATGTACCAAATGGCTAGTTAAAAATTACAAGTTGCAAAAACTTTACTAAAACCATCAATAGGTTTGCTAGTAGCTAAAAGTAGCAAAATGATAACTAAAGCTAAAAGTTGAAGAATAGTAGCTAAAAGTAGCAAATGTCTAGTTAAAGGTTTTACTGTATTTATTCAAGTATAATACTAGAAATTTAACCCTAAAAATTATCCATAAAATGGGGGTAGTATTACATGTACATGGGTACATGGGTTATTGATGAATAGTTTTTTYTATACGTTTTAATCCCAAAAAATGATGATCGTATTATACATGAATATACTATACGGTAAGTTGTAAACTTTACTAAAACTATGAATAGCTTAAAATAAAAAATTTGTAAGTAAAGCTAAAACTAGCAAAATGGTAGAAAAAAACTTAAAAGTAGCAACATTGTAAGTAAAAGCTAAACGTAGAAGAAAAGTTGCTAAAAGCTAAAATTAGTTAAGAGCTAATTAAAAGTTATAGGTTGCAAAAACTTTACTAAAACTATCAGTAAGGTTGCTAGTAGCTAAACACAACTAAATGCTATGTAAACGATAAAAGTTGCAAAACTGTAACTAAAAGCCAAAAGTAAAAGAATGATAGCTAAAAGTTAAATTAGCTAATGGGTTGCTAAAAGCTATAAGTAGCAAAAACATTAGTAAAAATAGCTAATTACTTAATTTCCCTCTGGGATCAATAAAGTATTTTTGAATTGAATTGAAAATTAATAAATAAAAGCTAAACGTATCAAAATAGTAACTAAAAGCTAAAAGTAGCAAAAGGCTAGTTAAAAGTAGCTGAATGGTAGCTAAAATCTAAATGTAGTATAAGAAGACAGAGAAAAGAAATGTAAAATATTTGTACATAAAGTTAAATATCTTGAAACATAAACAAGTTACAAAAATCAAAAGTCAGAGCAGCCCTCTCCTGAATGAGCTTTAACATACGAATGACTAAAGTATGCAGACGTAGTTACTTGGCAACTAAAATAAAAGTGTAGGAAATAAAAACAGGAAAACCACCGTGTGAATGTTAATGAGATATTTACATTTTCGATCATTAAAGGACACTTTATGCTTTGACCTTCCAGGGTATTGGCAACACGTCTCAGGGCGCAGCCAACTGCATCATGTTTGTYCTGTTCACTCAGCCGATCCGCACACGCCTCTGCTCCGCGCTCTGTTGCTGCTGCTCTAAATGTCGAGCCGAGGAGCAGCACGGCTCCTCACAGGGGCCCGYGCCTCCGCTGGACTCCCCCAACCAGAGAGAAGAGGACAGCAGCAGTCGGGTCCAGACTGACAGATGAAGCCTCGCTCTGCGACCAGTAAAGAGACTGATAGGCTGACGTGAGGGAAGCCCAGTTAAAACCAGAGCCTTGCAGGAAGGTTGTGGGTGTTACCTGTCTGTTGTCGGTGTGTTGGGAAAATGCTGCCCGACTGTAAACCAACATATAACAGAGCACTTAAAGCAAAAGTTCAGATCTYTTGAAGTAATATTTTACMTGTTGTAGAYGACTCTGCGGGGCCAGGAGCAAAAGGGATTGCTGCTTTATAAACTTTCACTTTTACTCATCAATCTGGTCAAAATTTAACTCCATTTGTCCAAACTGCAGTCCTTTAAAGAGCTATCTGCAACAGGTAAGATGTTAGCTATTTATTACCTTTCCACCATGTTCAAAAGATCTRAACAACTCTGTGAATTACTGTTCTTATGTTTGAACATGTTACACTGTATGAAAGAGTTTACAGTAGAGTTCAAAATGTACTGTACTTAGATTATCACTGTGAATCATTGGGTTTTCCTGTTATGCTATTTATCTCCTGTCTGARTGTACTCAGACCAGTAAAAACAGACTTTAAATCTATACTGTGAGTACGTACACTTTGTGTCACTGAACGATATGATTTAAAACATTTTCAACACGTAAAGTCTTTCATGTCTTGTCTGATTACTACAACAGGCTTGTTCTTAGAAAACAGCAGAAAAGGTCATGAATTTTAAGTACCATAATTCAGAAAATAACCTCAAATGTGTTTTTCCAGTTTAACTTCAGTACTGTTCATCCATTTTCTTTTAAATAAAACATGTCTTCATTGTAGAAAAGCGGATTCCAAAAGAAATACATTGGGATGCAATGTAAAATGTAAATAAAACCTTCTTATTTATGTGCTGTTTAATTGGACATAATACAAACCATACTATCATGTGTTTTATTATAGTTATTAATTGTTTGTAAAGGAACACTGAGTTTTAAACGGATCATATGATGCTGAGGAAGCAGATGTAAGTCTAAAACGGGCSATGTGCACTCCTGCAAGGAGTTTAATGTTTGTGTTCAAACCCTGGCGACTTCTGCTCAAACTGATAGTTGCAACATATTTTAGGCAGAAGTTGCGGAAGGCCATGAGTGYGATGCATCATCATCATCGTCACCTTCATCGCTGCTGTCATTGTGGTCAGGAGAATGATTTATCATCACATGGCACACTTCCTTCTTTACAACCTGAGCTATAACATCCCCCCCACTGTTTGCTCCACTTCACAAACTCCAGTGGATGACCTCCATGAACCACACCGACAGGAAGGTTTTAGTAACGAGGCTCAGAGTACGGTTCACCCTCCCAGTCCATTCATTCAGAGGAGGGACAGAACACTGATCTGTGAAAACTGAAGAAATGAATCTAATTTCAGCTGATGATATGTAAAACTGTCATCTGCTGTTTTATTTGTTGTTCTTGTGCACACATAGAAGACCCACTCTGTGCATTTCCTGCAGGTATGGATCCATTCTGAGGACTGGCTGACATTGAAGCATCCCAACACTTAAAAGAAGACGTCTCTGCTCTTTCCTCTGCTGGCTCTTTGCCCGTTTAATTCATTATGTCCAAGAGCAGCTCTGAGCTGCCGAGGTGACCACCAGCACAAGCTGCTCATTTGGTTGTGGCATTTTCTGTTGCCACTTCTCAAATTTACCATCCGCTGCAATAAAAAAAAGTCTTATTCAAATATTAAATTGTCATAGAATTGTCACCAAGAACAGAAAAAAAAAACATCAAGGAAACATTGAGCACAGACTGATTTTTAGTTTGTTTGGTGTTTGAATATTTACCCATTCAGCTCCTAAAGTCTCACCGAAACYCAACATTTTGTTCCTCTTTGAATCCAAGCAGAACATCAGCTCCACCACCTGTTCACTGTTATCATTACAACCAGAACCACTGCTGCACATACTGTTTGATGTAGAATTCAGAGAGAGAGAGAAAGAAGTAGAAAAAGATCAAGTATTATTTCTTAACAATGGGCTAAAATCAACGACAAAGAGCAATCTGAAACAAAGAGAAGAGACAAACGCTACAGGTTTCTGCAAGGCTCCATGTTAACTCTGTGTTGTGTGGTTGTTAGCAAAATATCTCATAAACCACAGGACAAGTTACAAAGTAATCATTAAATGAACACCAGCAACTTCCACACATTTASAATAAACCAATCCAAGATGGCTGCCACAACAAAGAGGCACTAGCAAACAAAAATGGTCACAACTCAGTTAGCAGTGTGGTCGTAGCTGAAACTAATCCTGAACACACTCTGAGCACGAGCTGACCCACATGGGAGCTGTTTTTTTTTTTTTTTTTTTACCACTAACAGTAAAAGTCAACTTTGCTTGTCTGTTAGCAAAATATCTCATGAACCACTGAATAGATTTTGATTAAACTTTCAGGAAATATTCATTGATCTGCAACTGATTAACCTTTGCAAGATCTTTGCATAAAACCTTAGTATGAGCTGTTGGAGTCAATCCAGTGCATTTGTTAGCAAAATATCACTTTAACCAGTGGATGGATTTCAATGAAATTACCAGAAAGTAATCATTGGCTGTATGTTTACAACTGATTAATTTTAGAGTCAATCCAATTCAAGACAGCTGTCATAATTAATGAACACTTGTCAACACAGTCAGTTTAATAGATAATGAGCTAAGATTGGATGTTGTGGCTGAGAGTAGGGCTGCCACAAACGATTGTTTTAATAATCGATTAATCACCGATTATTTTTTCGATTAGTTGACTAATCGGATCATTCGTTAATTGAATATAAAACATACAGCTTATCACGTCAGAATGCAGCTGCTATTATATAACCATGGTTTGATTTTAGCCATATGCTAGCTAAAAATAATTGCTGTGGAAGACAAGTTCTGCTCTGCAGATATTACACAGGTTTCTCTTTCATTTCCTTAAAATGATCCCACACTTTTGAGCTCCTATGCCGGGTAGCCATGATACCAGAGCCTGTCTGTATAATGTCTTGTGACGTCCACGGCCTACCCCAGTTACCACTACTGTGCATGTGTGTCAAGGACAGAAAGGCAGATGTGGCAGTGGAAGGTGTCAAAGCAGTTTGGAGAGAAAAACAAAGTAAAGAACGAGAAAAACAAAGTAAAGAACAAAAAAAATGATTAATCGATTAGTAAATTAGTCAGCGATTATTTTAATAATTGATTAGTCGTCGATTAATCGATTAATCATGGCAGCCCTAGCTGAGAGTAATCTTCAACATATCTCTAAGAAATGTATGTATCTATGTATAAGGCCATGCATGTTATTCTTTTTGAGGTCTACCCTGCATGAAATAACTGTTTCATCTTTTTATTGTCAGGACAAGTTTAGTTTAGAGGGGTGGCACAACACTAACACAACATATCAGGAAGCATTTAAAAGCCACAATAAACACATATAAAGTCTATTACATAAAAAATTTAACTTCCGCCTAAAACAGTATCAGCAGTATTACAGTAATAATCCCAAACCGAGCAGTAAACTGCCGCCGTGCTCTCTGACCTCGTGTCCAAAGGGCAGACCAGATCCAGCGCTGCAGTAAGTGCAGACAGAGACGAGCCCAAACGCAGCCATGGAGGAGAGTGAGGCATGGGGGAAGCCTGTGGAGAGGACAGGGGTGAGTTAAATATCCACTGTTGTTTCATTTATCACAGTATTTTTTTCTTTTTACTTGGGTAAAAATATGTTGTAGTGCTTGAGTACAACTTTTGGGTACACTATCCACCTCTGATTATGGATATGGTATTTAGTAATAGAAAGAAAACTATTGATRTTCCATTTAGAGTCGATGGGGTTGAGATTTGTAAAGTCAGTGARGTGAAATTTTTGGGTGTGATGATAGATGAAGGGCTGACTTGGAGACCTCATATGAATTATTTAAGAAAAAASATGGATAAATCTATTGTTGTTCTGYATAAAGTATTTAATGATAAAGCATTGTATATGTTGTATAATGCGAAAATAGGTCCACACTTGCTTTATTGTATTGAGGTCTGGGGGAAAGCGTGTCGGACAATTACAAATCCTGTTATTTTAGTACATAAAAGAGCTGTGAGAATTATTACTGGAAAACATTGTTGTCACCCATCAAATTCATTATTTTGTAAATTGAAAATATTGAAGTTCTTCTATTTGGTTGATTATAATATTCTACTGGTTATGTATAAGGCCCACAAAAACGCATTACCTTTAAACATCCAAGTAAATTTTGTTAAGAGAATGAGTTGTTATAACCTTAAAGAGACAGAGATATTTGTAAAAACCCAAATTCAGAACTAGTTTGAAGGAACGGYGTACTTTAATTCAAGGAATAAAACTATGGAACAATTTGGGGAGTGGTAAAAAAAATTCAGGATCATTATGTACATTTAAGAAAATGATGAAAGCTGGATTGCTAAAGAAATACGAAACAGGCCGTATCTATATAAATTGTTGTTCTAGAGGGATTAGATATTCTTGTCTTTTGTTTTGTTAATAACAGATTTTTTTGTTATATGAACTTATTCTAGAAAAAAGGGGCAGATGTAAGATTTTTTTCTTCTCTGCTGCCTTTCATTTCATTTTAATTGTGATTTTGATATACATATATTTTTTCTCTCATTTTTCTTTTTATATTTTTCTTTTTATTGTACCTTGTATATAAAATTATTTGTTTTGTTTTAATGAAATGAATAAAGAATTGAAACTGAAACTAACAGAAATTATTCGTTTATTCAAAAATTAGATCCAATCTGACATCTTCTGTTTCAAATAACTATCTTCATGCCATTATACTCTCAACCATGTCGTACTGTTTACCTGTTTGGTCTCTTACAACAAATGAAATCTTAGAACCCATAGTTAGGCTCTACAACAGGGCCTACAAAATTCATAAAAAACTTCCTGGTTGGACTCATTACTGTACAGTTCTTTCATTGYCTGATGCCTTGACTTTTCAGAATTATGTTTTGTATAGTGGTATTAATTTATATTTTCAGATCTTCCAAGGTGCCAATTATGGAACTCTCTGTGCATTGYTGCCCAAATCAAATTCTGGAAGTGGTCATTCAACTAGATCTGTTACAAAAGGACAACTGATATTACCAACATTTAAAAACTGTTACAGCCAGAGGTTTCTTCTATGTTTATACTAAAGCATGGAATGACATTCCTCAAAACATAAAGTCCATTTCAAAACTACAGCCCTTTAAGAAGAATCTTGTCTGCCATCTGCTGGACACCTTTTGTTGTGCTCATATTTAGATGTCCTATTTTGCAAATGTTGCCTTCCTGAAATTTGGTATGCTTGTTTGTCTTTGTGTCTATGGTGTATAATGATGTGATTGTGATGCTGTAWTTCTGAGTGTTTTATGTGCTGCAGAACAGGAACCTGCTGTAAAACAGCAATTATGCTGAGTCAGGCTTGGTTTTTAGTAATCTTTTCCTGTTAAATCAATAAATCAAATCAAATAAAATTGGATGATATTAACTGGTTTAATTGATCGGTGTCCCCCTGCAGAGACTAACTGCGGTTCTTGCCCTGGCTACTCTCATATCTGCATTTGGTTCATCTTTCCAGTATGGATATAATGTGGCTGCAGTCAACTCTCCAGCACCAGTGAGCACAAACACATTCTGAGTTTTTTTGTTTAGTTTTCCTTTTTTTTTACGTTTCTCTCATCAGTGTTTTGTTGTCTTCAGTTCATGCAGCAGTTTTATAACAACACATATCTGGAGCGTTACAATGAACCAATGGAGGAAAACCTGCTGACTTTGCTTTGGTCTCTGTCCGTGTCCATGTACCCTCTTGGAGGCTTCTTTGGTTCTCTGATGGTGGCTCCTCTGGTTAACAAGCTGGGGAGGTAAAACTTGGTGTCTGTCTCCATTAGAAAATGGATCAAATTCATGGAGTCACCCCCTTTCAAGATGGCCTGCACAATTAAGCATCCTTATTAAACACTAAAATACTTATGACCCAGTGACTTTTCCAGACATTGGGCTGAAATTTGGTGTGGTAGTAGCTAAGAGTCAGATTCAACACACTCCAAGCAACACTGAAGTGATTTGTGCACAATGTTATTTTCAACATTTGTCCAAAATGGTTAAAAACCTATCATGATTGCCTTGAATCCTTTAAATAATTTAATTTAATCCTTTTTTAACAGGAAGGGCACGCTCCTTTTTAACAACATCTTCTCCATTGTCCCTGCTGTAATGATGGGAGTCAGYGAGACTGCTGAGTCCTACGAGATCATCATCGTGGCCCGGTTCATCGTGGGCATATGTGCAGGTTGGATACWTTTGCTTTHGACATTCCTTTTTTGAGGGTCAGACGTGATGAGTAAAGATGTTGGCGTTCGTTCGCAGGTCTATCCTCCAACGTAGTGCCGATGTATCTGGGCGAACTCTCTCCCAAAAACTTGAGGGGAGCCATTGGCATCGTGCCACAGCTCTTCATCACCATTGGCATCCTGGCTGCTCAGGTGTTGGGCATCAGAAGCATCCTGGGCAACAGCACTGGTACTGACTGTGGAAATGTTTGTTTGTCTGCTCAGATTGTTTGGCTTTTTTATGTGTTTACGTCTCTGTCTGTCTAGGTTGGACCCTCATGCTGGGTTTGACGGGCATCCCGGCAGTGATAGAGCTCCTGCTGCTGCCCTTCTTCCCAGAGAGCCCCAGGTACCTGCTCATCCAGAAGGGAGATGAGACGAACTCAAAGAAAGGTAAGCACCAGCAGAGAGTTCTGCACGTGGCTGCAGAGAATCTGGTTTAAAGGGGTGTTCTGTGTAATTTGTCGYGCTCAGCGTTGCAGCGTCTGCGTGGCTGGGATGATGTGGATGCAGAGATGATGGAGATGCGTCTGGAGGACCARTCGGAGCGGGCCGAGGGACACCTGACCGTGCTCTCCCTGCTGTCCCAGCGCTCCCTCCGATGGCAGCTGATCTCTGTGGTCATAATGAACATGGGTCAGCAGCTGTCAGGGGTCAACGCGGTGAGACACACTGTCCTCACTTCTCAGAACATAAATAAAAAACAATCCCATTTGAATGAAGGGTTGTAAAAACAATCCCTCTTTAAGCTTCCTCYTTACTGCAACTCCGTTTTTCTACCCATGATGCCTTTTTCTTTCAGATCTATTATTATGCAGACAGCATTTACGCCTCAGCAGGAGTCCGTCAGAATGACATCCAGTATGTGACGGTGGGGACAGGAGCAGTGAACGTCTTCATGACCGTAGCTGCTGTAGGTACCCCAAACCCTAATCATGGCAGTTCAGTACTTTGTGTAAAACAATCATACATCATGTCTGTCATCTGCAACCTGGAAGGTCTAAATAAGAAACATACAGGAGCAGTATATGTACAATTTCAAACAATCAAAAATAACCGTAAACATTTTAACAAATACAGAAATAAGATAAGCTAAAAATAAACAAAATAAAATAACTATGCTAAAGCAAAAACACAGAAAAAAAATGAGATTTCAAAATAAAATAAAAGCCTTTTTATGAAAGTAGGGATGGAATTTAATTTTGTGTTTTCTTCTTTCTCACCATTTTTGGGGATTTTTTTTATATAATTCAAAATCATAAACAAATGCTGTGAATAATTCAAGCATTATGTAAATATTATTATGTTAAAAATATTGTGGCATAATTGCATCAAAGTTCTACTTGATCAAGTTACGGAACTGATTATAAAGTGTGTTTTTGTCYGAGAAATGACTTGTAATGCATATATTTCCCTCTGAACCTCATTTTAAATAATACATGGATGAATTTCCAAATGTGATTTATCTCCGTCAGAGTATTTCCTTGTCTCACGCCGTCATTAAACTGAAAGAATTAAACGCCTTCATACTTAGAGATTGAATATTAAGAGAAAAGTTTTTCTGAAGTTTTACTACAAAAACTTCAGTGGTGCCCCCTTAAGGTGAAAAGTAAACATTTCTTACAGAGTTTGTTTAATTTTAGTGTTTAAAACCCCTACACTTCTCATTCTGATAAGTACCATCAAATATTATATCAGGTTTTGACACAGGCTGAGAAACCAACTACAAAAAGCTATCTAGAACCCATTTTTTATTACATGAAGAACAACACCTGTTCTGTGGTTTGCATTGTTTCAGAGGAGCTGAAATGTGCAGTCTGTTGTCTGATCAGGCCAGATGGAGTCTTTGTTTCTCACCAGGAGATTTTTTTTTTGTCCCAGGTTTTCATCGTGGAGTCCTCGGGACGGCGGCTGCTCCTTCTTCTGGGATTTGGGATCTGCTGTGGTGCCTGTGTTCTCCTCACTATTGCCTTGACCTTCCAGGTACTGAATACAGTATTAGCTGCAGTGACCACAACACCCAACGTCTTACACTGGTGCCCTCTTGTGGAGAATGGTGGCCATAGTATAAAAATAAATGGTTTAGTTTACAATCAAATTAGCTGCTAAAAAAGTATATTTTTTATTTTCACACTATTTGAAACAATTCCTGTAATAATTTCAAATTTCAGCTGGTTGATTTTGCTGCATCTTAACTATAATGCAGTTATATTTGTGATGCAGATAGGCTTGCGAGAGATGTTTGATTGTGTATTCTACTTTGGTATGAGCATCAGGGTGTTAAAAATAGCTCACATGTACAAAATGTTGCAAAACAGTCTCAAAAAGCAACTTCTTTCTATGTTTTTGTGGGGTTTTGAAAGCAAAGTGTCCAATATCCTCTCAGACAGACAGATATTTAATGTTTGTTCCTCTACTGACAATACCCTGAGTGCTCCTACATTTAAGAAAATGCAATAAAATATCCTAAAAACCAACTCTTCTTTTAAAAACAGGCCCCAGGCTACAAATATGGAAGTTTCTTTTTCTTGGTTTTTCTTGTTTTGTGTTTCTCCTACGTCTGGTATGCAAACAATCCACAAGTATTAAGAGCTGGATAAAGCAGGTCTGAATACCTGAGCAAGTAAAAAAAATAAAAATAAAAATATAAAAGCCTAAAAGCACCTTGGTGACTCCTGCAGAATCGAATTTTGCAAATGAATTGTGGAAATATAAACAAAAAGTTATAAACCTCATAATTCAAAAAGTACACGGTTCAGTGCAAACCTGATGGACTGAATAATAAATCAGCTTTAATTGTTGCCAGCCACAGCAGCAGTGTTAATGTTGCTGCGGTGTACATACTGTGCATCTGCAGTTCCCCACCAGCACGAGAATATAATGACGATCTGGCATCTTTGTTCGCTGAAGTCATGAGAAATCTGAGACTCTGAAACAGAGGAGTGAAAGCATCACTTCCTGTTAGACAGACGTGTGAAACGAGAACTGTTCTCCCCACCTGTCTGACCACCTGAGTCCTCTGTGTTTACACAGGTGTCGTCAGTAGGCACAAGTCATTGGACCAACATGTGTGTTTCTGACATGATTACTGTGCAGTAACTGGTTGTTTCCGTGGACAGGAGAGCGTGACGTGGATGCCCTACGTCAGCATCGCATGTGTCATCGTATACGTCATTGGACACGCCATCGGAGCCAGTGAGTCTGACCCACCTGTGCTTACCGACACAACGCAGTGGCCCATTAGCTGAAGTGCTGTTTGGATAGGACCAGACGTGTAATCACGCTTGTTTGTTTGTTTGTTTGTTTTTCTGTAAATCAGCACTCGCTTGCTTTGAGACGTGAGCGCCGTTGCTSTGGCTCTCACAGAGTGGTGGTTTGCTGCCAGCCTCTCGGGTTGTGGTTAACCTCACCGTGTGCTCTCCAGGTCCCATCCCCAACGTGGTGACCACGGAGATGTTCAGGCAGTCGGCCCGGCCCGCCGCCTTCATGGTCGGAGGCTCCGTCCACTGGCTGTCCAACTTCACCGTCGGCCTTGTTTTCCCCTTCATGGAGGTCAGTTTACATACGCCATAGCCAAATGTTTGTTTCTTTTTAAACTGCAAGCAGCTGCAGATGCTTCTTAAAAGTGTAAACAGAAACCGCCAAGGAGGGACGGCATCAGCAGCAGTGACCTTGGAATAATCATTATTTGTGCCCATCAATCTGTTGGGGGTTAAAGGTCATTCCCAAACTATTTGGAGGTAAAAAGGTTATCCAGAAGTGAAAAACCGCCAATCTTCACAGGCTTTTTTTTACCCCAAGTAAAAACAAAGAACCAAAGAGTTTATTTGTGACTCAGATTTTGGAGATCCTGGGCTTAATCACACACACAGATCTGATCAGGTTGCATCACAAAGCAGTGCAGTGTGGGGCAGCATGATGCATCAGTGGTTTGCACTAATGCCTCACAGCAAATAGGTCCTGGGTTCATTCCCACGTGGAGTTGGCATGTTCTCCTGTGCTTCTCTGGGTACTCCAGTTTCCTCCCACAGACCAAAAAGTTTGCCTTCGGGCCTTCCTTGCAAAATAAATCTGTGATCTCAATGGGATTTGCCTGGGTAAATAA
>NW_013952405.1:6999377-7015804 GCF_001266775.1 Austrofundulus limnaeus
CAGATATGAGCAAAGTTTGCAATCCTACATTTTCTGAAGGAAAACAAATGGTTTCTTTCAGGTAGTTTTGAATGCGTAACAGAAGTACATGAAAACCAGTCCTGTTAAAGGAGACACCATGTTTTTTACTCATTTCCTGTGGGTTTAGTTGTGTTTTCCTTCTAATAAACAGTGGTGCAGTGATGCCGATAAGCCGAAACATTTAAAACGAAGAGAAGCAAACAAAAGAGGAATGTGTTTAGGTAAAGGAGAAACCAGCCCTCCTGAAAAATGAGCCTTGCCATAAAACAGGTCTTTAAACCCTCTTCTCATCGTCACCTTTCCTGCTCTTCTCCAGCTGTTTCTGTCTGACCTCTTCCCAACCTTTCATCCTGAGGACAAACAGATCTCATTTCGTCTCTCCCTCCAGAGAGGCCTCGGCTCCTACAGTTTCATCGTCTTTGCTGTTGTCTGTCTGGTCGCGCTGATCTACATCTGGCTGGTGGTGCCAGAAACCAAGAACAAGACCTTCTTGGAGGTCTCCCAGATGTTTGCCAAGAGGAACAAAACAGAGATCAAAGTCTCGGATTGGCCCCTGAAGGACAGCACGGAGAGCCTGGAGAAGGTCACGACCCTCTGAGGAGAAAAGGAGGCATTGAGGAGGACAGGAAGTCATCACTGCGGGGTGACATGAGAGGACTTTAAAGGTTTTATTTGGACTCTTTATCTTAGAAGGAATTTGAACAAAGTCTGTTTGTGTGGAGGCTAAAAATACCGTGAGCTTGTGGAGAACGTTTGCAATAAACAACCCAACAAATCTCTTGTACGCCTTTATTTATGAAGCAGATATGAGTACATGAATAAAGCTGTGACATGTATGTTTTAAATATTGAGAGATTTATTTTTCGTTACCATAAACATTCAAAGGCAACACCATTGGCTGCGATCATTTCGTTGCATTTTTTAGGAACATCTGTACACGTTGTCCAGCTGCACCCCACCATAAAAACTGAGTTTGGTGGACCCCCAACTCAACACGTTCCCCACCACGGCACTGGTGTTCTTACACGACATCTGGTTTCGGATGTCTGCTGCACTCAGCACGTAGTCCCACACGTTGACGTCCGTCAGCTTGCCCACGAAGGCGTCGTCGTTGGAGATCCCCAGCAAGCCGTCCTGGTCCTTGCCCAGGATGAACACGCCTCCGGGGCTGATGGTGTAGCTGCTTCTCAGGTACCTCTGCTCCCCAACCTTGCCATTAACCCAGAGCTCCGCCCCGCCGGTGTGGGACGACCAGGTGACACAGTAGTTGGTCCAGTCCTGGGACATGAAGTTGTGGGGCAGGTTGATAAACTCGTTGCCGATCCAGAGGCCCACCTCCCTCGCGTCCGAGTCCTCGTTGATGCTGATCATCAGCTCGTTGTCGACCCCGTGGCTGGAGTAGGAGAGGACCGTGTGGCTCCCCTCCACCTTCAGAAGGACGTGAACGCAGACCGTGAAGGAGTCCAGATCCATGGGGTGGGTGAGGTGAGTCAGAGCATAACTGATGGCGTTTTTATCGTTGAAGCTGAGCACCAGAGGGAACAGGCCGCCACGATCTGGGGAGGACAGGACACCGGGAGTCAGACGACATCTCGAACCCAAATCAAGCTAATCCATCATACACAGCTAATCCACTTCAGTCGACACGAAAAACAACGATGTCAGTCAGTTTTACAGACACTGAACTAAAAACTGGTGCTGTAAAAGCTGAGAGCAGGGCCAGCCCCTGGCATAGGCAGTACTGGCAAATGCTAAGGGCCTCATCCATCTAGGAGATTCCTCAAATGGGGGATGAAAAAATTAGATTAAAAAWTTTTTTTCAGAGTATAGTTGATTTAGTCTGTAGTTATAGTTTGAAGTTGACGAAGGTAACTTGTTCTGCTTTGAGGTGTACAGAGGATATTTCCTGATAAAAGTATCCTACGATGCAGTCAAGACTAACTACTGGGGCTCAGTGTGTAAATAGAAAACAAAATAGTAATAATAATGAAAGTTTCAGTTCTGATCTCAAGTTAAAGTCTAGTTTTCCGTGTTCTACCATCATAAAATACTGATTTTATGCTGTTTTATTAATTCAAAGAATTTAGTAAAATGCTCTTCAAACCGCTGGAAAATGCAGAGTTTTAAGTCGATCTTTTACTAAATTTCCCAGGACGGTCTACTCCTGGACCCCCCCTATAACTGCTTCACCCAACAGCTGCTGGTTAACATGAACCCCATTGCTGTCAGCAAATATTGGCAGGTCTGAGGTAGATTTTTGGTATTCTGGTTCAAATGAAATATATTAACTATTTTAACTGGACAACCTGGTTTTTAAATAAATTACACAAGGGGCACCACCCGAAATCTTGCCTAGGGAGTCAAATTGGCCATAGGGCCGGCCCTGGCTGTGACTCATTCAGAACACACACTCCAAGGGCTAACAGATGGTGCAAGATGTGCTGCATGTGATTGTGCATCGTTATTTTCAAGGTTTGACAAAAACAACTTGGTCATCTCTCAACATGAGATGATATGAATCTGATCAACGTCTAATCTCACAAACATTTACCGTATCTGGAAGGTCTCGAGCCGGGAACGTCTCCTGCACGTTCAAAGAAACAAGCACTGATAAGTGAATGCAAGAACCTCCATTTTGATTGTAGTCGTGACAAGCAGCTCAGTCACCTGAGTACATGTTCTTCCCAAGAGACGTTATCAGGCCCTCAATTTTCAGGAGCTTGGATTCGATCTCATCCTGCCGACAAAACGCTACAGAGAAAAAAAAAGAAACACAAATTCCTATCAGGCCTTGCAAATTCCCATTGTTTTTGAGAAACTGTTAAAGGTCTGTGTCGTCACACACTTCCTTTCCCGAGTCGAGGCAGGAATGAAGATTCAACCACTCGATCGTTGAGAGGCTGGGGGATTCGGTAGTCATTGGACAGCGTCTTGTTGTCGATGTCCATCAGAGTGCTCTCCAGTTTCCTGATCTAAACACAGCACAGAGTCGACAAATAAAAAAAAAACTATTTAGAGTCAGTTTTTTTTAAAGAAAGGTCTCCTCATACCTGGTTATGAGACAGAGTGATGGGTGTGTCGAACACAGTCCAGATGATGCTCTCGAAACAGGGGGGAGTGGTGAGGGACCCTTCGTATCTGAAGAAATGATTGAGGTTCTCCGGGAGCATGGAGCGCACGTCGATGTTCGAGATGTTCATGGTCTGACCTGTCGGGTTCACACAATCACTGAGTCAGACTCAGACAACCAGCTTAAGAGCTGAGCTGCAAAGCAACACAACATGTACCCGCTCACTACTGTTGGATCCACATAAAACCTACCCGCAAACTGAATTTTGGCCAGGTTKGATATGAAATCGCTGTAGTAGGTGTTTTCAAAATGGCCGTCCTGGAAATAAACAAAAGCAAAGTCAAACTTTAATTAAAAAGAATAACTATTTACTTAGTTTTTTTTAAGAAAGGTCCCCTCAAACCTGGGTTTGTGACAGAGTGATGGGTGGAACGCAAAAAAGTTCAGTCTGAACTGAGAAAAAAAACAAACTGYTCCAGACCGAACAGAGCTTATTTGGCTGCTATGTAACATGAAAGAATTGTTCCTTATTAGCAAAATTTGCACCATAATATTTCTTTTGATCTAAGTGAGTTGTTTTCATGTCATCAACTCTAAAAAGTCAAACAAAAGTAAATTCAGTTTCAACAAGGGAAGTAAATTCACATTTCATGGTTGAAATTTCAACATTTTAGACATCTGTGAGTAATTAAACCTGAAAAAGTGTTTTTGGTTGTTTTTTTTTTTCACACAAATAGATCACTACTAAAAATAAAGACAAGAAACAGTAACACTGTGAAATCTAAAGACAACCTAATGAAAAACTGTCAGTAAAATACTGTTTTTAATTATTTTGAAACTTGTTTCAGAGTAAATAAGATGATAAATGTTTAGTCTTATTTGTGGTGACTCAAAAATGAAGGTTGTTAAATGTAGGCTCAACAACAAAGATCCACTTTGGTTTAACTACAGTTTTGTTTTTGTCTCTTTTGGCCACCATTTCTATTTATTAATATGAACATTTCAAAGAGAATATAAACAAGAGCTGAAATTGGATTTGGGAACAAAAACACAAGTGACAATATTTATCAGTAACTTAGTTTGGTTCCCAAATCAATTAAATTGATCAGCGCTTTGGCAGAAACTCTTGTCTTCTCACTCTTCACTGAGTTTTTCAAAGAATTCATGAGTTTTTCCAAACAAGACTGTTTCTGTGCTGYGTTCTCAGCCGATGCCAACAGTGGTGCTGCTGCAGCACTGACCTCTCAGAGGACAGGGAGTAAAGTGTCTCACGGGTTGACGCAGCTGAAAAACAAACTCTCATTCAGTCTACCAGTCTRTRAAGTGGAGCAGGCCAGAAGTATTTRACTTCAGACCAGTGGGTCATTACTTAAAAGCATTTTCCAAACTCCCCACAACCGCTCACTTCTTCAGAAACAGAGTGCTGATCGTGTGAAGATGTCGGTGAGACAAAGCAGAGACGGAAGAGGTCACATACCTCGTAGAAAAAAGCCAGCACTGCCAGGCCGCCCGGCTTATCTTTGGCTTCAGAAAAGCTTGTGTACTTGTCAGAATTGTAATGGACAACATGGAGCTGGAYGAAAAAGAAACCAAGAACAGATTCAATTCTTTTAGGAATAAAATGTTGCACATCACAAAGCTCAATAGAATCAAAATATTTGAATTTATGCAGCACTAATTTAATATATTTTCATTCTTTTTTTCCATTAATTTGTTAACCATCTGATTTGGATGTGCATGTTCTCTGGCATCCATCAAGAGGTGCTGCAGCGCTCCTTGCACACTGTGGCTGAAGATTCAAGCATCAAGCAAAAGACGAAAAGAAATCTGTCTGCAAACCTCACTCACAAGGAGCGTATAATGAATGTGAGAGTTTCTTATAGGCTCATTTTYAGCTGCAAATATCTCTGTCATCAGTGTTTGTCTGAGCCGACCTCTGCCATGTAGCGGATGCCATCTATGGTGTGCTCCGCTCCRCTGGCCTCCAGGTCCCAGCCACCCCAGTGCAGGTGCATCTGGACAGCTGTGTACTTCCCCGGCAGGCCCTGGGTGATCATCATGGTAGGAGGGAGGTCGATTTGAACTGATGGCARCATAAAGATTTCATCACCGATCATGAATACTTTACAGAACAGCTGTTGTGTTTTCATCTTTATTATGGATGTGTGCACGCAGGCTGAACTGGATTTTGTTGTGTGAAATAAATTCATTGTAATGCTGGTTTTATTTGTGTTTGTTATTAGTGTTAATCGTGAGAAGCATTGCAAAATATTTCCCCTTTAAAACAATGTAAAAAAAATCCTATTTATATTTAGGTTGATTATTTCAGCACCGTTTTGACAGTGACAGATTAAAACAGACCTCCAGAGATATCCACTCGTGTGCAAACATTTGGAATACATTTTTCAGCTTCAAGTATTTTTTTTCTTTTAACAGGTAAAGCAGGAAAAGATGTTTTGCACACCTGAGTGCCCATTGTTAGACATGAGAAAAGTCCCTTTTTGGTGATCATATCCGCTCAGCTCCAGCTGCAACATGTCTGAGTTGTACCTGACGTTGCGCCTCTGGATGTCAATTGGGGACTGCTTCCTTCCCCCACACTCTGGATATTTGGTTGCCCAGTGCATCTGATCCAAAGCTCCCTCTGCGGTGGAAAAAAAAAAGAAACATTTATCCACATGGCAGTGGAAAACATGAACTGAGGTTTAAAAACTGTTTATGTTGCTGTCTTGTTGTGGAGGATTAATAGGAGCCCATGATTTACTCCTTGTTAATGTCACACACTGAACTAAACTTGTCCAACTGGTTTTTTTGCTGCCCATCCCTGTAATATTCACTACATAAATAATAACTACGGCTTTGCTGCACAACAAATAATTTATTCCGATGATTTTCTCAGTCAGCTCCAGATGTTACAGGAATCTGATGGCGTTTTTTTCCCTAAAAGGCAGCGCGCGTTGGCATAAAAACACCCAAATGAACAGCTTGAATTGGCATCAAATAAAGAAAACATGCTTATTTTTGTTTTGCGTGGCACAAAAAAATGAAACCACTGTTTTTGCCAGCTCTTTATATTCTGCACAAAAACGAGGAAAAAAAACGCGTTTTTACGCACGTTTTACGCACAAAACCCGTTCCTAATATGAGTGACACAAAAATAAAGATATTTTGAGAGTTTAACGGAGCCCACCTTTATATGTCCAGTGTATATCTTCATGGGGGTCCCCGGCACTGACCACACAGATGAAAACTGTGGAGACAAACGCGGAGAGGAGGGTCTCCATCGCAGCGGCTCGGTTCCTCTGCKCAGGACTGACGCTTCTCAGGGGTTTTCTCTCTGCTTTTAACCCGCCAAATGAAGAGGGGAGGTGTTGGAACCGTTGCTGACAAACCGCCCAGAGCGCTTCCCAACAACTTTACGACTGGGAAAAAAAACTGTGGGACTCACTCAGGAGGACTGCCTGGCAAAAGTTCATTTATTGAAACTAAATCCGCCTATCTGTGCAGGATCATTCTGCTTTATTAAAAACCACTTGCATGATGATGCAAAGTGTTTTTCCTTTTTTCTTTCTTTCTTTTCTTAGGAAGTTTAATAGATCAGTCTGCAGAGGAACCCATACAAGCACATTCATGTCTATCTGTTGTAAAGACATTCTGGGGAGAAGAGAACAAAACAACAGATGCCAGGAGATAAATCAACTCTGTGGACATACAATATGGTTCTAAGAAAGAAAAAAAAACACGCATCACATGTTATTGCAGGCTGTCACAACATGCCTAACATGTTGAGTCCAAATACCAAAGCTGTCATTATGAGGGAGGGGTGTTGAAAACAAAACCTTCAAACTCTAATGGAACTGTTTACTTTTACACATGAATTTGAACTTTAAACGACGATGAACACCTTCTTCGTCTGAAAAATGTCAAACAAATGTCCTGTGGGCTTATTGTTAAATGCTTTTTGGACGTAGCTCAGCATGAGAGGCTGATAGATCTGAACTTTTCCCCCTCACACCTGCGCTTGGATCGAGACTTTTCTCACAGACGGTCTGCATGTTGTGAAGGTGGGCTCCCWGTGCTGCTCCACCAACAGGGTTGTGTCCTGAGTCCTYTCCTGTAAGGCCTGCACACTTACGAAGGCATTCCCACCAGTCATTAAAGCTGCAGATGGCAGCAGTGGTCACAGGAGACAATGACTCAGCATTCAGGCAGGAGGTCCAGCTGATAGTGTTCCAAAAACAAACTATTGCCTAACACCAAATCCAAAACACGCTTGAAGACTTCAGGAGAGTGATCCTGTGTACACGGTGACCGTGGGGAGAAGGAGTCCTTCAGGCTCCACCTCACCTGGTGACTCAACACGCTACAGAGACACAGCAGCAGCTGCACGTTCTCAGAGTTCTGTGCAGGTGTGATTTAAAGGAGATGTTTGTCAGAGTGATGGCACAAAACAGTACAATATGCCAGCTGCCAGCTCACTGCCAGCTCCTCAGCAGGGTGAGGAACCCCTCTCACCCCTCTTCTAGCTTCTTCAAGGAGACGGTTCAAAAACACTTTTAGTTCTTTGGTGATTTGAACTCTGAGWTTCTGAAAGAATAGAAGTGTTTTCTTTTTTTATGGATTCGTTTTTTATATCATTTATTTGTTGCTCTTTAGTGATCATTTATTGCTGCAGATGCATCTCACCAAAACTCACTGAATGCAAAAACGACAATTCTATTTCTCATTAAGATTTTATTCTCTTGAGGACGATTTAAGAGTCTGCTGACTGTGAMCCCCCTTCATTCAAGTGAGCCATCATCTTTCAAAAATGCTTTCATGTCACTTCTGAGAAACTGTTCAGGATCTGTGTCGTCTGTCTCTTCCTCTCTCAAATCAAGGCAGGAATGAAGACTGAACCACGCGGTTGTTGAGCGGCTGCAGGAAACGGTAGTTGTTGGACAGCGTCTTGCCGTCGGTCTCCATCAGTGTGCTCTCCAGTTTCCTGATCTAAACACAGAGTCGACACATCAGAAAACTGTTTAGTTAGATGTTTCTCTCTCAATATTGATTTTATTTTATTTTTTTAAAGAAAGGCACACCTGGTTGAGAGACAGAGTGATGGGTGTGTCGAACACAGTCCAGATGATGCTCTCGAAACAGGGGGGAGTGGTGAGGGACCCTTCATATCTGAAGAAATTATTGAGGCTCTCTGGGAGCATGGAGCGTATGTTGATGTTTGAGACGTACATGGACTGACCTGTCAGGGTCACATCATYACCGAGTCAGACTCAAACACTCAGTTTGGAGAAAACTTATGTTTTTATGACCTCTTCATGAGTCTGCAAAGCAACACATTTTGTATCCTGTGTGTCTGCTTTCCTGTATGTCCGCACTCATTACTGGATACATAATAAACTCACCAGGGAACTTAATTCGGCCAAGGTTTGAAATAAAATCACTGTAGTAGGTGTTTTCAGAAAAGCTTTCCTGGAAGTAAACAAAAGCCACGTCAAACTTTAMTTTAAAAATAAGTCAAACAAAAGTCAATAAAAGTCCGACAAAGGGATGTAAATTCACACAAAATTCATTTCTTTAAGTAAATAAAAACAGGAAATAAACAAACAAGAGTACCTGTGAAAACAAGAAATAGCAAAACAGTAAAATCTAAAGACAAATCAGCTACCAGCTGAGGAGMTTAAAATCCTTACACTGGTTAATAGTTCRTRAGACATTTGGCTAACAGACAMAAACACACACGCTCACACAAGCTAATCACCTTTCATAAAAACTGGATATAAATCTAACTGAAGAAAACACTAAATTTGGCCCAAAACACCAGGTTAAGATTGGTTGCAGATGTTTCCCTGTTTAAAAAAAGGCATGTTTGGGTTGGCCCAAGTTAGGGGAGTCTCAAAATTCACACACAAATGGAYGAATTTTTCACGTGTGACTTGTGTTGCATTTATGATTATTGAGACTCTTCTAGCTCCGTACAGGAGAAGAAGAGACATCTGTGAATCACACACCTCGTAGAAAAAAGCCAGCACTGCCAGTCCACCTGGCTTATTTAGGGCTTCCTTACAGCTTCTGTACTTGTCAGAATTGTAATGGACAATATGGAGCTGGAAGAACAAAATCAATGAATTAAGAACAGAGCTGGAGTAAAATGTTGCTCATAATTACAGAAACATTACTGGTTTATATCATAAAAATTAAAACATTTATGCAGCACTAATTGAATATTTTCATTCTTTTTTATTTTGTTATCGTTTTCAATATTATTATTATTATTAGTATTTATTCATTTGATAGTCATTTTATTTGGATGTGCATGTCCTCTGGCATCTATCAAGGGGAGCTGCAGCACCCTGTGCACCCTTAATTCCCACAACCTTAGCTGAAATATCGTATTACATACAATAAAAAAATGAAAAACAACTCAGTTTGCAAAACTCGAGCTTTAAAGGGAACAGAAACAGCTTAACACGAATATGAATTTTTTCTCTTTTTTACAGCTGAAAGAAAATGTTTTATTTTGAGGTTAACTGGGATGTATTTTCTGTAATTATCCATTTTTATTATTTCACTGTGAGTGATATGTCACGATCAACTCAGAGTGTACTCTCCTTGATGCATTAGTTAATACATGCCTTAATCATGCACAACACTTAATGTTTGTTCCCATTAGTAATTAGAGCTGTTGTTATAGAGCCCAGCTCTTCCATAGGAAGTTCCCTGGATCTGTTGTAATGCTGGAAAAAGGGGCTGGCCTCAAGAAGAAGGTGTTATAANAACCACTGCTCTACACATACCAGAGTAACTGAACACACTATATTTTTCACAGCTATGTATCTGTATCATCAGTGCTGTTTATCTGAGTGGACCTCTGCCATGTAGCGGATGCCGTCTATGGTGTGCTCCGCTCCGCTGGTCCCAGGGTCTCCCCAGTGCAGGTGCATCTGCTCAGCTGTGTACTTCCCCGGCAGGCCCTTGGTGATCATCATGGTAGGCGGGAGGTCGATTTGAACTGATGGCAGCATAAAGATTTCATCACCGATCATGAATACTTTACAGAATGGTTGTTGTGTTTTCACGTTTTTCATGGATGCCTTCTCCAATCCAGGCTGAACTAGCTTTGCATCATGAAATAAATCCAATGTAACAATCATTTTTCTTGTTTTTAATATTAATATCAGTTATGAAAAGCATTGTAAAATATTCCCCTCAAAAATATTCAGAAGGAAATATCATTTGCTTACCTGAGTGCCCGTTGTTGGTCATGAGGAAAGTCCCCTGTTGGTCATATCCGCTCAGCTCCAGTTGCAACATGTTTGAGTTGTACCTGACGTTKGGCCTCTGGATGTCTATAGGGGACTGCTTCCTTCCCCCACAGTCTGGATATTTGGTTGCCCAGTGCTTCTGTTCCAAAGCTCCACCTGTGGAAAAAAAAACATTCATCCACATGGCATGATAAGATAAGATATATTTTATTGTCMTCTAAGGGAATTTTGTTGCAGGAGGAGGTACAGATGCCGCAAGATATACAAACACAGTAGGACCAGAAAGATCACGGTACAATTTTCAACAAATAAGACATACAGGTCCTTTTTTCCTGTTTAATTACAGAACCCTCATGGACAGACTGCAACGTCAAAGGCTGAACATTAGACCCCAAATATTTTCATTGAGGTTTTCACATTAGTGAGTGTAGTTTTGGACTGCACCCATGCCATATCTAATTATAGTGCCAAAAACAGCATTGTAGAAGCACGATCTTTGATTGGACATCAAACAGACTAAGTCTTCGCAAAAAATGCAGTCTTTGGGCTAGTTTGGAGCACAGATAATCAACATGGTCATTCCAGCACAGAGTTTTCCACATGATAATACCAACGCATTTAAAAGRGTTSTTCRAWAATATTTTCATTAAAGATCACATGATCATGTGCTCTTAATCCCCTGGGATCAAAGAACATTTCATTAGTTTTACTGGAATGCAATCTCCCTGTGTTGCACTGAAGGGCAGTCCTCAGTATGTAACAGACTCAAAATAATAATATTGTCTGAGAATTTGATAACATAGTAATTGCATGCTTCTACATTCATTAGTGTACAAAATACAAAGTAAAATGGGAGCTGACACATCCTTGAGGGATGCCTGTGTTGCAGTATTTTATGTCAGAGAAAGAGTTATKAACTCTCACTTGTTGGAACCTGTTTGTTAAAAAAATAATAAAACCATGAGAGCATTGACCCCCGTTTGTTTAACAAGCAAATGAGGCTGAACTGTATGAAAAGYGGAGCTAAAATCTGCAAAGAGAACCCGTGCATATGCCTTACAGTTCTCTAGTTGTTTACACTAAAAACTGCCTCCTCTGTGCCACGGCCATAKGCAAACTGTAATGGGTCAAGAAGAGGAGCCACGTTCATCTGAAGTTTATTGATCACAATTCTTTCAAAACATTTCGTAACAACTGAGGTTAGGGCCACTGGTCTGAAGTCTGTGTTAAGCAAAGGACAAGGCACTTTGGGAATGGGAATGACAACAGACTTTTTCCAAAAAGCAGGCACAGTATGACTGTAATATGATCTCTGAAATAAGGGACACCAGGCACAAAACAGCCAAGTCATTCATGGTGACCAGRCA
Organism: Austrofundulus limnaeus; assembly: GCF_001266775.1. Taxonomy (NCBI): domain Eukaryota; kingdom Metazoa; phylum Chordata; class Actinopteri; order Cyprinodontiformes; family Rivulidae; genus Austrofundulus; species Austrofundulus limnaeus. The sequence goes on from NW_013952405.1 coordinate 7,011,098, forward strand.
TTTATTTATTTCATTATTTGTGATGTTTTTCATCCAGCACAGTTTTCGATTCTCCATGGAGAAGAAGCTGAGCTCAATGGCAAATCGGTGCCTTTCTTTTGCTTCTCTCACGAGGAGTTTCAACTCCCTCGGTGCTGTAGCCACACCCGCCCTGTCTTTGTTCCTAAAAGCCCCCCCCCCCATGGATGCTTTAACCTCCTCACTGATGAATGTCTGTTAGAGAAGTCTAGGACTTCTTTTTTGTCAATAATGCTGTCAACACAGAAATTTATATAATCAGTAATAATCTCTGTGGCCTCATCTAGCTCCAGTTTGTGGAAAATGCTCCAATCTGTACTAAGGAAGCAGCTTCTCAGTGTCTCCACATTATTCTTCAACCATAGTAACAGTTTTAATTGAGGCCTACTTGACTTGAACACAGGTTTGTAAGTGTGCACGCAAAGAATCGTAGAATGATCCGAATTGGCCAGAGTGGAGAGGGCTGTAGCTTTATAAGCACCAGAAATGTTTCCAAAGCATTTAGTATTTCTTAATTTCACATAGTGAAAGAATCCTGAGAAGGCCAGTTCTAATTTACAGGGATTCATATCTCCCAAGACAAAAACAGGGGCTCCTGGTGATGGAGCTGTGAATGAACACAGTCAGTCACTTTATTTGCAGTTCTGCTTGYATTCTAGAGGAAATATACAGTATATGGCGCAAATTGTTCTGCATTCAGATTTCATGGGGAGGTAAAGAGAGGCAGAGTAGTTCTACATCTGAGTCGCATAAAATTAGTCTAACAGTTACTGTCTGATGGCGTTTTTTCTCAAGAAAACACAAAAACAGACTGCTTGAATTGACATCAAACAAACAAAACATATTTATTCAGGCTATATGTTTTTAAATGAAAAAAGGAGCTTTGTGAAGGTTCTTTATTTTACACAAAACCCAACAAAAACGCACTTTTACGCATGGTTTACGCACAATTTACGCACGGTTTTACGCATCGAAACTTTATCTTAATCGGTGTAAGATCTATCAGCAATACAAAAAGAAAAAGAAAATTAAGAGCCAAAGAACCCACCTGAATATGACCAGTGTACATTTCCATCACGGTGGTCCTTGGCACTGACCACACAGAGGAAAACTGCGGAGACAAACGTGGAGAGGAGGATCTCCATCACAGCGGCTCGGTTCTGTCACGCAGTCTGACGCATCTCGGGGGTTTTCTCTCAAGCTTTTAAGCTGCCACTGAAGAGGGGAGGTGTTGGACCCGTTGCTGTAAAACCGCCCAAAATGCTTCTCAACAACTAATGACTGATTTAAAAAAAACTGAGACTTCTTATCTAACAAATTTATTTTTAGCGCGTGATGGAGGTGAACCAGATGCAAGAAAATGCAGCGGTGCATGGAGGTCAGTTGCGGAGCTGCGTGCGGTTTTTGGCTTTGAAAAAAAAAAAAGGTTTTATTAGTTTATTTGTTATCAACTTTTCCGAAACACAGATATCTTAAATTTCTACGTGAGGCATTTGGTTGGTCCAGCCCATTAAGTGATCGGCACCTCACAGCCTCTGGCGTCAATTAGGACCATAAACTCTCAGGATTTTTAAGGCGGCTCTGATCGGGTCCTCGCTGATGCATCGCTTGCTACTGGTGAAGCATCTCAGCCTAGAAACTAGTTCTGTACCCGAGTCATGCTAACGTTTGTTTTYACCTGTGTWCAGAAAGCCTGTCTCCTGAGTTACCTGGACCCCCRCCATTCTGGAAATTACCCGAGAGCTACTCACCTGATCCTCCTCACGCTGTCCTGTCTGCCTCCAACATGAAAACCAATCTGAAAATACTCACCTGTATAACTTACCTGAAAACCCTCTCCTGAGCTGTAAGAAATTACCTGTTTACTCACTTTCAAATTATTTACCTCCTTGAAAAAAAACTGGAACTGATCATTTCCCCTTCCTTCTTCCACAGCCCTGGTCCAAACCTCCTGTCACCTGTAAATAAAATCACTCACCTTTTTGTATTCCGTCTCACGAGTCTATCAGTTTTTACTCACGTTTGACCATCTACCCGAAAACCTGCATGTCACTATGTAAATATCAAATAAAAAAAATTCTAATATTTTGTCAAAGCATGCGTCACGGCGCACAGATCTGCTGGTGCTGCTCAGATGAGCACCTGACAGGTGCAGAAAGGTAGGCACGCTTTATTTTCATTCTGTGAGAGTTAAAAGAAAAATCACAACATAACTGTGAACATTGCCAGAGTGTAATTATTGTGATCCATGAAAAACAGGCTGACAACTTGGTTGTTTCTGTCTTGGAAAAATATATTATCCTACAAGGTCCTACATTTCTTTTCAGACCTGTTTTGCTTACCTTAAATGTCATGTTTTATGATTTTACTCTTTATCTTCTGTTTTCTCTCAAAGTGTTTTAAGATCAGGACAATATCTGTTAGAAGTAATAATTCTTGTTGCTGTTTCATCGAACATCGTTCTTTCCTTGGCTCTGTTTTAGCACCAAGAGAGATGTTTATCRTCTGTAGAGATAACATTCTGTATAAATGCGTGTATTTGAAACTGCCTTGTGTGACATGACATGCCATACATGACACATGTCATGTGACATGTCTTGCAATTGCAATAAATCCTGTTGACCATTTTCATGGAGTGCTTTATATTCTTGGATCTCGTGTTTCTGTCTAGGTAAAATAAAGATTTCCACGACAGTTTCAAAAACATTTTTCATTTTAAAAATGCTGCTGCCCGAGGACTGGCGTGCCAATAATGCCGCTCACAAAAACATCCAAAACATTATTTATATAATTTTACTTTAAATGTAAGTTTAGTGTTTTTTTGGGGGGGGCAGTAGACCATTTGTTCACAGAATTTCAAGGCAAACCTACGGGTTTAGTCCAGGGGAGTAACTTTGTGTTGAAAGTTGGTGGGGAGGCACTGTGGGGGACGGGGTCTGACGCACCCACAATGTTTCTGTTGTGGTGCAATAATACTCAAACCATATTAACTGAGATTATGTTCACCTTCATTCAACCMTGTATCAGCCCTTTACATGCACTAAGAATACAGTTTGACAATCAACCATAGTTTCAACAGAGAGACACACAGGTGGACTACAGGGGCGTTTATCCTTTCCAACAGGGACATCAGAAGACTTGTAACGTGTGTAAAGGACACACTGGAGACAGACATGAAGATGGATTAAGTATTATGTTTTTTACTGCCACCTGAATTCAGTCAGCTTTAAAAAGTCAAGAAAATAATGTGTTAATTATGAGGCTATAGATTAAATCAAAGAAATAATCAGTGACTTTGTGTCTGTAAATTATAACAGGGAATCAATAAAAGTCATCTGAGTGGACTTGACCTCAATCTTAGCAGAAGCTTTGGGCACAGTGCACAGTTGCTGCCACGCTASTTACTGTCAGCAAATGCTGATGCATGTAAAGTAACAAAGGTATGCGAATATTGGTGAGGACTGTCCCTGTCTGGCCACAGTTGGTGGGGACATGTCCATACCAGTCCTTAGGAAAGTTACGCCTATGGTGCAGAYAGTTAAATTAGGCACACACTGAATATATGCTGAGTCTTGGTGGTTTGTGTTTCATCAGCCTGAGATGGTATCAAATTCCCTGCCTGGATCATTGCACCAGTCCGCCCCTGTTTGTAATTATTGTGTTAACTATAGACAGCATATTGCATTCCTGTTTAGGTTTTGGTCTTATAGCAACAACAGAAAAACCTGGTCGCACAACTGTGGGAGCATCAGTCTCCGTCCCCCACGATGCATCCCCACCAACTTCCATACAAAGTTACTCCCCTGTAAGTCACCACTGCAACACATWGCACAAAGCTAAATAGAAGTTTACTGAAGTCACAAACAAACAGCAACTTTTTATCAAAACCACAATCACAAGTTTGCACTCAAGGCACCTTACGTCATTGTACTTCAGCTCGCTAAAGTAAGTGTTTATTTTTTGTTTGCTTCAAACATTTTGTATTCATATTTATTAAGAGTAAAACATGCATTTGAGCATGAAATATGTTAAGTTACTGCGGCATGTTAATAAACACACAATCACTTTTAAAATGGCACTTTTATTACATTTGGGTCAGTGTGCCCCTCTGGTAGTGTCAAAAAATATTATGGCCCCTTCCRTCATTGAAGTTACCCATCCCTGTGCTGATCTGCAGTGATGTGTTGAATTTCTATTACAGTGAGGCAGTTTTTATTTTATTACTATCACATGCTGCCATGGCAGAGTGGMGGGGAGCAGAAGGTGACTGATGCAGAGCCGGTACAATAATTGCAGCACAAATTTGCACCTGCCTTTCAAATATAAAGGCAAAAACAGCAACCAATGATGGTCTAAATCACAAGGTGTAAAAGGATTAGATCTGCACATCCTTTGCTTGTCCTAGTAATAATCATAAATTCTGCATGTTCGTGAAAGCAAACAGACAAAATGAATGTTATCTGACAGACGCCATCCTCGCTGTGCATCGTTAATAAATCAGCTTTACACTCACTGTCAAGTTTGCTTATCTTTTTGAAAGTGTGAAGCATTGGTAAATCAGACAATTTGAGTCCAAATACCAAATATCATGAGTTTTGGCGGAAATAGCGTACGCCAAAAAAATTCAATTTATAAAACAGTGCGTACGCACGTTTCTGCGCATCTTTCCTTTATAAATCACAGCCGCAC
>NW_013952405.1:7015850-7019370 GCF_001266775.1 Austrofundulus limnaeus
CAGTTTTATAAATCTGACCCCTGAACTTTTCCCCCTCACACCTGCGCTTGGATCGAGACTTTTCTCACAGACGGTCTGCATGTTGTGAAGGTGGGCTCCCAGTGCTGCTCCACCAACAGGGTTGGGTTGTGTCCTGAGTCCTTTCCTGTAAGGCCTGCACACTTACGAAGGCATTCCCACCAGTCATTAAAGCTGCAGATGGCAGCAGTGGTCACAGGAGACAATGACTCAGCATTCAGGCAGGAGGTCCAGCTGATAGTGTTCCAAGAACAAACTAYTGCCTAACACCAAATCCAAAACACACTTGAAGACTTCAGGAGAGTGATCCTGTGTACACGGTGACCGTGGGGAGAAGGAGTCCTTCAGGTTCCACCTCACCTGGTGACTCAACACGCTACAGAGACACAGCAGCAGCTGCACACTCAGAGTTCTGTGCAGGTGTGGTTTATAGGAGAAGTGTTAGAGTGATGGCACATTATGACTGGGTCTCAATTCAGGGGTTGCAGCCTATGTAGACCGCGGGCCACGTCGGCCAGTCCCTACATGGGCCGTAAGCCACCAGCGTGTAGGCTGAATAAACTGCTGTGAAATGAGACAGTCTAATCCACGGATGACGTACTGTATGTTAGCGTGAACCCGTGCTGCACTGATGATACATTTTATATCACATGCCTTAAGTTGTCTTTTCACAGAATAACTTCACAGAATTCAGAATTACTAAAAAATAAAAATACACATAACTAAAAAATAAAACCATTAATAATTTGGGTTTAACTCATTAGTACTTGTAATTATATTTGATTTAACATCCCATTGTAGCAAAGATTTCATCAGCTAAGTTGTTAAACTTACATTAATAGCAAATTTGTAATAAATCCATAATAAATTCACAAACCCCGCTGTAAAAGAAACAACAAAAAACCTCAGCATCTTCAGTTTCCTGTTTAATTTGCCGAATTTCTGGTCTCCCCCACCCAGCAAAAACATGTACAAYWGGTTGCCTTCAGGCCCAGGCCTCCCTTGAAAAAGAGATCTGAGATCTCAACGGGACTTGCCTGGTTAAATAACGGTGAATAAATATTATTAGCTGCACAGGATACTCAGATGCAGGGTTTTGTTGGCCGCACGAGTAGGTGCCTATGAATTGGGACTCTGACCTCTCTGACCCCCGACATGGTTTGCTCAACCTTCTGCCTTCAAGCAGATGGTTCAGATGCCTCAATAGGACAAATAGACTTGAAAATAATTTTTTATTCTCTTTAATCCTGAACCATTTGAACTTTAAGATCCTGAAACACCTGAATTGAACAGCCACATTTGGCTATATTATCTTACGTTCAGTAAGCTTTTCAGAGGCCTTTGTTGAACCTGCTCCCCCCTCATGCAGTTTTAAGGACAATCCTATAAAAAGCTGAGCATTTATTCCAGTTGTGSTTTAATACATTTAACAACTGCAACAAAATATACAGTTCTACATCGCGATGGCTGGTAGAGCAGATAAAATGTCACAATAAACATTTTTTAATGTTAACACAACAAAAGACAGCTGCTGCTCGTTTATTGTATAACGACCAGCTTTTATCAAAAATACAGAGACTTTGGTCCAAAATCAGGGGCTGCATCCTTGGAAGTGAAGAAATTTATTGGGGTTTATTTACTACAGATTTTTAAAAAGCACCACACATTTCATAGTTTTTTCTTATGTGAAAATTAATACTTTTATTATATGTAATTATTCCTGTGATTAAACTGGTGATTTTATGTACAGACTGGTCTGAGTGGCTGTCAAAGATTGTTACACAGAACCAGAGGTACATATAGATAGGATACAAGCCTGAACAGACTTTCAACACTTAATTGAGCTGTTGTTTTAACACCAGAACAGGGAAATTGTATGAGGACCTGATTTCAGCTGCAGGCTGGCCAGTTTAAATGATGCAATGACAAYAGGTGGAGTCAGGTCCTGAAGAAAGTTATACAAGCATCCATGTTTCCTGAATCCTTCGCTGAACGCAGAGACGAGCACTGAGCAACAAATCTGCCTTCAGACCAGTGCGCTGTGTGGTGTTGTATGAATTTTTTTTCACATTCAAACATTCGTGTAGTGGTGTATTTTCTATCTGGTTACAAACATGTAATAAGGTAAACAAACACGTTCAATTCTTTTTCAGAAGGATGAATCTGAAGGTTGATTACATCACTGTGCCGCACCAAAGGCTGTCCAATTTTAAAGGCTCCTCCATTTGCGACTCACAGAGGTGTTCTCCTTTTCCTCCGATGTGAGGGGCGGGTCCGGTCAGCCCACCCTAACCCAGCAGAACGCATTGTGGGCCGACTGGGAGRTTTTTTTTTTACTTGTAATGGCGGACGAAGTGTTACACAATTTGAAAGTTTAAAGCGGTTGTATTTTGTTAGGCTTGTGTCATTCACATAAACGTTTTTAAATATTCTTGACAGAAATCATCGTAAATGAGCTCATATGTTGGGTCCCTTAGTTTCTCATTTAGTGCTGCTAAGCTAATTTTACTAATTATAATAATAATAATAATTTCAATTTTCAGTCCTGTTTAGCACCATCATGATTGCAAGGTGACAGGACACACCAGAGTAAGGGTGGGAGTAAAGCTGAAGACTAGACTGCCCAAATTCACAGCTACTACTGGTCATCAGGGTCAACAAAGGACCCAGCCCACCATAGACTGGGTAGGCCTGGTCCTTMAAAGGAAGCAGCCCCTGAATTCGGACAAGGCCTTCGTCTGATGAGATTAACTGAAGTGGTCGTGAGCTAACAGCTAACTGTTAGCGTGTCGTCCCTTTCTTTGTTCTTGGAGTTGTTTATTGCGCRACCTTTRAACGTGCTCGAGTTCATTCCTTTGMTAAATGATGAAATAAAAACCCAACGCTGGTCGAAGTTTATCAACTTCACACACAGCGAAACACTCCCAGACCATCACTCATCCTCCACCGTRCTTCACAGTTACAAAGAGGTTAATGGGATTACAGTAACGGGGTTAATGGAGGTCACAAAGTAATTGTGGATTCACTCTGCTTCAGGCGGACAGTTCAGATGCCTAAAAAGTGAGATAAATACACTTAAAATTATTTTTTAACTCTGAGTCATTTTTACTCTGAACTCCTGAAATGCAGCTGTGTGAACAGAAGTGTTTTCTTATTATTTGTACCTTTTTGTTCTTTTGAAACRTTTAGTCTTTGTACTATTGTATGCTACTTTTGAGACAAGCATATGTGACAATAAAGTCAAATTTTCTTTATTTTATTTTATTCTAATTGGGTTCTTTTGTTCTTGAAGAAACGTTCTACAGAACAAGAATGTTTTTGTCTCATTTGTGACCCCTTTTCTTAGGACTGCATTTAGAAATCTTGTGTTATTTGCCAAGTTAAGGGCGATGACACGTTTTTAAATCAGTCCAACTCGTCCTCACGGACACAGTGGTTTGAGTGTAAGTGTGTGTGTGTGTGTGTGTGTGTGTGTGTGTGTGTGTGTGTGTGTGTGTGTGTG
>NW_013952405.1:7019380-7021491 GCF_001266775.1 Austrofundulus limnaeus
GTGTGTGTGTGTGTGTGTGTGTGTGTGTGTGTGTGTGTGTGTTTGCATTGATAAAATGTTCCGTTTTACTCAAGACTTTCATTGTCCCAGCAGCTGATTGGTTCCAGTTGTGTTTACAGGTTTTACTAATGTGACCAAGATGAGAGCAGAACTTTGCAGGGAACAGTCTCCAACAAGGACTGAGATCATTTCGACGCCACAGACATGATGCCCACTCTTGGCTGTCATCGTCCTTGTTAAATCACCGGGTTCATCGTCTTCAGCATGAAAGCAATGACGGGCTTTAAAGACTTTAAAGGTGTGCCTGTACCCGCCAAGAGCAAGCTGGTAATTTAAAGCCCAAAAGGGACGAGCGGGACGTTTACCGTGTCATTAAGCTGCTGCAAAACAAAAAGCTTCCTTTTGTTTTTACGTRTCTGAAGTAAATGCTGAAACTGTGGGGTCAGATTAATTTCTGTACATTCTTTCAAAACAGCATGACTGCAGGAATCCTGTTTGACCCCCGACTCTTTCTGCATTCCTCCCATCCAGAAAAGAACTGATCAAACCTTTTCTACAAGTATCTTCGTTTTTCCTTGTGTCTCTGTGCGTGTGTGTGTCTGTTAGCAAAATATCTCATGAATGTCAAAATGTTTTTAATGAAACTTGCAGGAAGTCATTACTGAATGCAAATCTACAACTGATTAGGTTTTGTGGCCAACTTGATTCAAGATGTCTGCCACAACCAAMTGAACATAAAAGTTGGATATAACTTAATCAGCTTTACACAAACTGACTTTAAATTTGTTGGCGTAATAGCTGAGACCGATCCCCATCACTGGCTTTAGTACGGTAATAATAGATCACTTAAGCTCTTTATTTAAAATGTTGCTATTAATATTTGGAGCTAACTCTGWCTGTCTGTTAGCAAAATATCTCACGAATCACTGGACAAATTTTTTTTTGAAATTTTCAGGAAATGTTCAACAGATGTGCCTCTACAGTTTRTTAAATTTTGGAGGCAATCCAACTCAAAATGACGGCCATAATCGATTACAGAAACACAAACATGGCTACATCTGAAGGTCAGTTTATTTCACTTTGCTTTTCCACTCACAACTTAACAGTTTTCACTTCAYTGAGGAAAACATTATTTAGCTAATGCTAAGGAACACAGAAAAATTCAAATGTGTTTGCCTTTTAAATATTTATTGCAACATTAGGGTCCTAAATGTTTCAAACACACCCATTGGTTTTGTTTCACATCTAAATTATGTAATTTATCATGTTTTTCTCCAATCAGTTGATATTAAAAAATCATCAGTTTTGCACCTTTTTTTTGTTTTGCTTTTAGGAGAAAATTGTAATCATCCCTTTGGGTGTTATGCTGCAACACAAAATAAGCAAAGAGCAGATGGGAAGTTACGAACCACACTGACATGTCAAAAATATCATCTGGTTGTTCACAGCCACCAAAGTTATGTYGCCTAAACCAAATGGATATTTGTCGAACCAGCTGTCTAAATTCAGCAGACAGTGCAGAAAGAGCTGATGAGTCCAAGATACGGCAGCAGACATTTGTTTAACTTGTATGAGAAGTATTTTACTGAAAAACATTAATTTAAGGCAAGCACAACAAAGCCGTACAAATTGCATAATAGCGTTTTTTGAAGCAGATCTGCAGACATGTCAGACACAGAATGCAGAACAAATGCAGTTGTTTCTTTCAGAGCAGAGACAGCTGCTCGCTCTAAAAGAAATAAGTTATTTTAGTTTGCTACTTTTCTTCAGAGCTAGCTGTGATTGTAACTGCACCTTCTGCACACACAGTTGTCCCTTTTCTAATCCAAAGCATTCTCTCACAGTTAGAAAAAAAACAGTGAATAAGTACATTTCAAYAACTCACACTCACGTTTCACACCAAACACATCACAATGTCTCCTTTTTCAGACTAAAACTGCAACAAAAGCTGAACAATGTGAAACACGACCCTTTATAAACGGGTTTGAGTGTAACTAAAAGCTCTTATTGCATCATTTTTAAATGGGATTTTGAAAAAAAAAGCTGAGAATGTTTCATTTTGCCACAGGTCTTTGCATGCAAGTCTGCATTTTCAGCAAATATCAGCTGGT
>NW_013952405.1:7021696-7023907 GCF_001266775.1 Austrofundulus limnaeus
TTATTTATATAGTGCCAAGTCACAACATGCGTTGTCTCAGGGCACATGACACATATATAATAACATATAAATCAAAGTTACATAATGAAAAGAAGGGCAATCTATTTTCTTGCAAAAAAAAGAACACACAAAAAGAATATCGTTCCAATGTTTCTTTATTTGCTTTATGCAAATCCTTGTTTTAATCAACTGTTATTGGACAGTTATGTGATTATGTGTTTTTCTGATTGACTTTTCTTTAACTAAATTGATCACGATGATTTAGTTCACTGTGTCTTATTATGAAATATAAATGGGTATTTGTGCTTGAGACACATATCTTAAGTTTTATCTTAGTTTAAAAATAATTCACTTCTACTTCATTAAAAACTAGTTCTTGTCATTTAGTGTTAATTCTGCTCAAGGGTGGAACCCAGCACGGTCCGATCTTGTTTTTCTGTGCTKGTGCAGATGTTTTAACAGACTTATGGCAGTGCCTAGACTAAACTTCAMATTCTCCCTGTTAATTAACCCAAACGTTGAGGCCACGTTCCTTAGTGTTCTTTTTCTTTTCGAAACTGACCCTGGAACAGAGCTCTTGAGAGACAAAAGACACCATCTTCGTCCAACGAAGAGAGTCATATCGACAGTAATTAGTGCGGATGCTTACCTGTTTTGGTTGATGTTTTAATGCACAACAAAATCTGATTGTTCACAATAAGTTGTATATAAATGATTTATTTCGATTCTATAAATAAATTATCTCGTTYATGACCAGATCAACTTGAATTCATTGACTAAAGTCTGACTTATTTGTGTGGTCTCATGTTTACACAGAAAGGTGGTTTATTTCCTTAAACAGAAGAACCTGTGAATTTCCTWATAACAGTTGTTATAAGAAGTGTAGGTGTACTAAACACTACAGTTGTGTGATAAAATCTGCAGGTTTGAGCTTGTATTTACAATAAGTTTAAATCAGATCCTAAAGTCTGTGAAGCGACACGTTTTTAAAAAGTCTGAATCTGTTAGTTTAATGCTAATGGAGCAGCAGCTTCTAGTTGGTCTTAAAAGTATCAATGAATTATTTATCAGCCTTTTACAAATTTGCGAGGGTTCTCGACAGCAGAAACTGTTGTTGCTTCACTTTGTAGTGTGGGTTTCTTTTAAACTCTTCTGCATCAAAACCAAGATATCTGCATGTCTGAGGTAGTTCCTTGGACATGTTGCAATCACATCTTAGCTTATATTCCACAGTATTTTGTAAAGGATGGTAATGAAATTCACAACCAAAATGAAAATTGTGGATGGATTTAATCATTATTTTTGTGAATGCTGGCCCAAGTCTTGCAGCAAAAATACCAAAAGTAGATAAAGTGAGTCACACAGTTACAGATTATACCAACAGTATTTTTCTTGTTGACACTGACAAAGAAGAAATATTGAGTATGGTAAAAAAAAAATCTTGATGACAAAAGATCAAAAGGCTGGGTTGACATGGACATGATGCTTGTAAAAGATATTATGAATCGTGATTGAACCGTTTACGTATATGTGTAATTTATCATTTCCAACTGGTATATTTCCTGACAACATGAAAACAGCCAAGGTAATTCCTCTTTTTAAAAATGGTGAGAAACGTGTTAAAAAATTACAGACTAATATCATTGTTGCCACCGTTTTCTAAAACTTTAGAGAAATTATTTGTCACCAGATTGGATCAATTTATCTAAAAACATAATATCTTAAGTAGTAGTCAGTATGGGTTTAGAGCTAAAAATTCCACATCAATGGCTCTTATGGAATTTATGGAAAAAATAACAACTGCTTATCAATCAAAAACAGAGTGTGAGTATTTATGTAGATTTAAAGAAAGCATTCGACACAATTGATCACAATGTTCTTCTTGAAAAATTAAGTAAATATGGTATTAGAGGATCAGTACTACAATGGTTATCTGGTTATTTGAAAGATAGGAAACAGTTTGTACAGATAAATGGTGTAAAATCTAAACTTGGTAATATCGCATGTGGAGTCCCTCAAGGCTCTGTACTGGGACCTAAGTTATTTATTTTATATGTGAATGACTTGGTAAATGTGTCAGGACTTTTCAAGTGTTTTATTTGCTGATGATACAACATTTTTTGTTTAGGTAAAGATATAGAAAAAAAAATGTTTGAGATGGTACAGAAAGAATTTGAGAAAATACAAAACTGGTTTCAACAAAACAAACTG
>NW_013952405.1:7023953-7041075 GCF_001266775.1 Austrofundulus limnaeus
GATTATCAAAGTTGAAAGAAAATTTTTAAACGCTGCGGCATCATACTGTATATTTGATTTATACAATCAGAGGCGCTGTTGTCCTGTAAGGAAGGAGACTTGTTCTAAATAAAAATAGTTTTTATTGTGTAATGATTAACTCAGTAAATACTCAGTACTGGCGCAAACCCAAACTGAAGTACTTGTACTCAGATTGAGAAAAACTAGTTTCGGGACACCCCTTGACAGGGGTGGGTCTAGGAGCGGGGCCACAGGGGAATTGGCCCCTGTTGAACTTTGATTGTTCCCTTAAAGTGCCCCTGTCCTGTCACTCATMTGTCCTTTGCCCAAGAGCGATGATGCTGGGTGCAGTTCCGGATCSAAACACTAGAGGCRSTAATGAGACCAATAGAAATGTCCAGCATGAATGACGTTGACAGGTCTTTTCATATTCTTAAAATTTGAACAACCCTGCAGAAAAAGTCTTTCAACTCACAAATAATGGCTGGATTCTCTCACATGCTGTGTGTTTGAGAGTATTTTATCTATGTTCTGTAAAAAATGCACGTGAAATTGGTAAGGAGAATGTACTGTGCAAGCTTTTTAAATGTGCGACTGGTTAAATATGTACACCTTACCAAAACCAGGGATTTGTGTGCAAGGATGCTGAAAAAATRCTTGGCCCTTGTGGCCCCTAACACAGAAAAATCCCAGATCCACAACTGACCCCTGAGCTTTACCWRTAACTGGGTTTGAACTTGATTACAGGTCGAGTTTGTTTGTTATGTCTTCTCTTCATCCGTCCACCAGAGGTCTCAGCATCTCATCTCACCTGATCTCTGTTTAATCAGCAAAAYATCCACCCATTTACCCGATTAAACCCCTTTATTGCCCCCACATTGAGCCACACCTGCATCATCTGCTCTGTTGGGGTGCAACTTGTTGAACAACCACTCAACCTTTGAGTTGTGTCTCTTAGAACTAGATATCTTTCAGCTCTTAATTCATTTCAATTCAAATTCAAATTCAAAAATACTTTATTGATCCCAGAGGGAAATTAGGTATTATCTGAACATGTACGGTTAATGCGTCCTGCTGTGATTGAGTGACTATATGTGTTGTTTATTTATTTTAAGTGTGTCTGATRTTTGGTCCTGCTCCTTCATGTCATCTAAAGGATAAAAAAGTCTCTCTGTGGACACCAGGTGGCGCAGTTTGACTTTAACCCGGTGTCGTCTCAAGGTCACTGCAGCAGCACTCTTCTTCCTGCTGTTGATGCTCTGCACTGCGCAGCTGCAAAACATCCTGCTGCCTCAAGATGATTAAGAAGAAGTCAGTTTTTTTATGAGTGGAGGGGAAACCCACAACTCGCTCATGTTATGACTTATAAATGCAAATTGTGGCTGATAGTAGTATCTCTGTCTGGTACAAGTTCATGTAATTTTTCCCTGCTCATGTTAATAAATGGGGTGATTCTCTGGTACAAACGTTGATCTTTCAACTAAAACAGGGCTGCATTTGTCTGGAAATTCGTTTAAAATGACGCCACACGTGTTTTACAGTTCCTTTAAGATGGGCTGGTGTAACAGTTGGGAATTTTTGAGTCACTCATTCATTCCTGCTGTGTAGTAATTATTCATCTCCCCCTCTCTGTAGCCATTCATTTGATGAAACTGGTGGGTGGGTAGAGAGGAAAGCCACTGGCAGGAAACGTGACCACAGCAGACATTTGACTAACACCGAAACATCCCTGCCTGCTTCTCTGCACGTACTCATCTCTGCGTCACCTTCACTTTCCGCATGGTTCTCCTGGTGTAYGGCAGGCCGTTGTAGCATATAATCACACCACACTAATGTTCCAGTGCCATTCTTTAAAGGGATGCGTATCGCCTGCTATCTGTTTTATTTTATTTTTTTGCCAGAGTTTAGACTAAAACAAATGTATGTTGAAAAATAACTTTGTTGAAGCCATTTTRGTCAATCTGATGCAACATTGCGAGATGCCATGTCATGTCAAACTCAGCTCAATATCTTTTTGTGTTCCCTAACATTGATTAGCTGTGGCCATCTTATGACTTCTATTTGAAGTGAGGGAACGGACAATGCCTCATATGACATGATTAATAAATCAGTGTTAATAAGGTATTTAATGAGAATATCCCATCAGAGGGCATCTTAAACAATGTTATGAGAAATCAGGTGATGATATGCAGACTGAGATTTTAAACAAGTGTCGTTTAAAATTAAATACAAAATAGTCCAAAACCATGGAATAATCCATGATGACAATAATTTACTCCCAGAATCAATCCAAAACTGTAGTGTATTATATTACAGTGTGTGTCACGGCAAGTGTTTATAGCACACTCGCAGTGTATCTTTTTCCTTTTGGATGAATCATAGATGTCTCTGTCTAACTATTATATGATGAATTGGCTTGCCATTTTTGTTACATTTTAATCTCTTTAACCTCCTATCAAAAAGCATACATTTCCCACAATCCGCTTAAATTAAAACCGCCGCATGTTCCCGTGTGTTTGCAGAGCTCACTGTAGCGATGCTTCTCCTTGGACGGAAAATTCGCATCCTGTCGTCCTTCATCCGGGTTCTCTGACTCCTGCCGCCGGTGGAACGTGAGCCCCTCCTCTCGCTCCTCTGCCGTAGTGATTTCAGTTTCAGCCAATGGCGTCGCGCCGTTTCTGACTCCGACCACTTATCATCCGGCTCACAGCGTCACGAACGCCTTCTCTGCTGCTGCCTTGCCCCTGCACGAGACACCGACWGCACCGTCCTTGCACACAGTTAGCCCGGAAAGGTAACTTTAATGGGTTTTTTTTCCCTTACTAGTTACGCGCCTGTGTTCGGTTTTAACGTTTTGTGTTCGTGCTCTCAATGTTTTGTTAAAATAAGCACATTTTCCTGTTATTTTCGACAACACGATGAGTTTACTCGACGTCATCTTGCCCTTGTGTTAGCTAACATCGTTTGCTCGAGAGTTAGCATGAATACATTTTTCCTCCAGTCTCACGGTCTTGTGAAGCCGCAGGATGGAGCGGGTTTTAACAGTCTGCTATTTTTAAACGAGGCCGTCAGCTGGCGAGATATCTCTCCATTTAGAGCCGCAGTGGGTGTGAGGGTAAAGCCAGGGAAGGGGGGGTGTCATGTTGCGAGTCCACATTGCAGCAGACTTCTCCATTTTTGTTTTTGTTTCGAGTTTTAAGATGTGTCCTGTGCTCCGAGCTAGACTCACCAGTTGAACCTTTTTTACTCGCTTGCGGCAAAACAAAGACGGAGGTGTCCAGTATTTGTTGCATAAAGGAAAATTACTGTGAGGAACAAGATCACACAAGCGTCAGCGTTTCCTTCAGTCATTTTCTCTCACTGGGACTCGCACACATTAACTCATTCAGGAAGTCAACTGAGGTGACTCGAGGTTTCAGGTGTCTCTTTAATGCAGTCTAAAATATGCCTCATTTATACACGTTGGAGACTCACGGATCCAGCAGCTCAAAAAAGTGTTTAAGACTAATAAAACCATGACGTTTATCCATCCATAGACGCCATTTTGTGCTTCTGTAGCTCCCCTGTTTGTTCTGCTGAAAGTAAAGGGAAATATTTCAAATCAACCGGCATTAATGACTTCCTTAATAAACTTTTAATGTATTTCTATKATTAATTATGCGGTACGTTTGTATTTTTAGTTTTGTCAAACACTAAGATCCAACAACACTTGAGTTTATGATCAGTAAATAAAAATTACTATTAGATGAGAATGCATTTTTTACATGGAAAAGCTTGCTTTGCTAMTGGAAAATTATGTTAGTGGGCAATGAATTATTAATATAACTTCCAGTTACCAGTCCTATTATGAGTGGTATTACATTTCAGAGTTTGGGCCTAATGCCTAAAATGCTATTTGGATGCTTAAGCTCTGGAATTATTGGCATATTAAAAATTAATAACATTTTGTCTAAAATTCAAGAAATTGTATCTGAATCGGGCAAATATCATGGCTTGACAGTATACATATATACAGGGTGAGTCAGAAGTCACGGGACACTTTTTTTTAAGAAACAAAAGAAAAAATGACATCGGACTACCTCGGCAGTAATGGGTGAAGAGGCCTGTCTTTGCAAAAACCTGCCYTTGATCCAAGATGGTGGCTTTCAAGATGGTGGCCATGTTCTGCCTAAAATACAGCCCCCATCACGTATTACTTGCTGGGGTTTTTCAGATATGTTTTCCCTTTTCTTTCTGAAATAAAGGTGTCCTGTGATTTCTGACTCGGCTTGTATGCGTTTTTTATTTAATTGTCAGTTTAAACCAGTTTTCCAAAGAAGGTTGAAAAAATGTGTTAACCTCACAGCTTACATTGCATTTCGGAACTTGTCTACGTTAATACTAAAACTTTTAAGTTTTAATATCCAGTCTTTTAAAAAGAAAAAGGTTCCATTTCATTTTGTATGTGTGTGCTAATGGTAAATTTCCACACAGGCTTTTAAGGGGAAGCATTTTCCATCTGTCCTAATGCAGCTGCACTCCAACCTGAATTTAGGACAGCTTCTGTAAAACGAATGGTAATCGATGTAATGCTGCAGGCATTGTGGCCGCACAGGCTTCAAACTGTCTGACTTCCAGTGCAAAAAATTTGGACAGATAAGACCTCTGAGATAAAACCTGCAGTCCATATCAGGATTGCGACACTTTAAACAAAAAGAAGCCAAACGTTGTATTTGTGCAAAGTCAAATTCTTTGACACTTTACCCTCAAACATTGCTGTAAGGATCGTTTCGGAATCGTCAACAGTACTTGTGCAAGAGTTGTGCAGTTCTCGTGAACTCAAACAGAACTGACCTGCAGAGATTTTTCCTTTTGCTGCAGAAGCCACACCCATCAGAGAGTTGAACAAAACCGCCGTGCTTGTCAGATCACATCAGTGTGGCAGTGTGCATGGCCCAGACACATTTGAGTTGCCCAGACACATTCGAGTTGAAGAGCCATATTGCTTGTAAACCATTATCTGTTCTCATGTTTTCAGATTACTTTTTATTGCAAAGCCTTTAGTTTTTATTTTAAATTTTTTTTGCCAAGTCACTGTGCTCACCTGATTTGTAAGAGACAGTGCAGGGAAGCCTGTGGAGTTAGTGACACCATATTTTTGTTTTTCCCACAGAAAATCGAGAACCATGTCCATTCTGAAGATCCACGCTCGTGAGATTTTTGACTCCCGTGGGAACCCCACCGTGGAGGTTGATCTGTACACTAAGAAAGGTATTGTGAATGTTCTTGCTTTTCTGTACATATTTTAATTGGAACCTGAAAACATTTTTATACATGATTAYACACACTTTCTTACTTTGTGGGTTAGGTTGGGCGTGTTTAGCTGCTTGGCTACCCTTCACCGCTGCCTGCTGCTGGCCCAGAGTACAGTGGATGAGTTGAATGTGTGAAAATAGCTCCTGTAACATCATACGACCTCCGCTCCTCACTGTTACTGTAGTGGTTGACACACAGAGAGCTCTTACAGTATAGGAAGCATTTCTAACAAACCTTTTTAAGCTGATTCTCATCTTACAAAGGAAAAAAGTGTTAAATAAATCTACAGCTTGCATCATAAAACATCCAGACTGCTGTTTGACACATTTATCTAAAGTGTAAATCAATTCATTTAATCAACTAATGGCCAAAGGATGGTTGATAACTGTTTTGTTTAGAGTAAATACAGCTTTAATCTTTTTTTTTTTTTTTTTTGTACAAGATTCCCTTTTATGTCCAGCAGCCCTGATTCAACATTATTATGAGTGTCTGCTGCACCAGGAGTCAGTCTGTGATCATCACTCTGTTTTTGCTCTGTTGAACACCTACTGTTCCTGTTATGTTTTGTGTGGTTGGGCTCTTGGTATAATTTTTTTTAATTATTATATTATTATTATTATTATTATTTAACTTGTATACTCCTGATTTAATCTCTTGATTACGTTTCCTCAAAATTTGACCTAAAATGGGTTAGCAGCACTTGATTTCTGCCCTGAGTGGGATGTTTCCAGCAAACCCCTCTGCTGCCAGCTGGTGATGTGTTAACTCAGGGTCTGGGCAGTGGCTGTGTGCTCTTATCCTAAGCACTAAATCCCCAGACTCATCATCATCTCTGCCGCTCCACTGAACAAAATGAATGTGTTTTTTTTTTTTCCTCTGTTTTCCTTCTCCTGCGAGACTCCAAACGGACGATCSTCTTACGTGGGGGTGTAGTTTGGTATCCTGCCACAAATTTCCTGCACATGCTCAGTTGGCATCCCCCGTTACATCACAGCTTTSTGCAGCTGAGCCAGCACAGCTTCCTCCCTACGTATGAAATGAAATCCTCTAGTACTTTTTATTTTTTTTACTCCCCACTGCTCAATATGAAGCCACTTGTGCACCTGATGCCTCAACAAACACGTTCCTATTTACAAATATTTGGCTGTGTTTGTGGTTACTGTGGTCTGTTTTTGTATTTCTTAAACATGACTCGGCATTTATAAATTGTCCTGTGTCTTTTTAAGGTCTTTTCAGAGCTGGAGTTCCCAGTGGTGCTTCCACAGGTGTCTACGAGGCTCTGGAGCTCCGTGACAATGACAAAACACGCTTCATGGGCAAAGGTAAGACGATGACTATTTTCTCTCCACTAAACTGTCTGGTTACTTCCATTCTTTTATATTTCAACACACCTATAAAATCTGTCTTCCTCTTCTTCTTTCTTTCCAATTCGTCGTTTCTGTTCCCCCTGTTAGGAGTCAAAAGAGCAGTTAAATATATAAATGAGTTCTTGGCCCCTGCATTATGTAATCAGGTAATTGAAGTGTGAAGCAAAACAGGATGACTTGCAAAAGCAGTGCACAGCAGCATGAGTTTGCTTTTGAAGACTAACTTCTGTCAGGAACTAACAGATGTTCACAGATCTAAAAGAAGAAAAATAAGTGGCTAAATTATTTTGAGTATTTTATAATAAATGGCCCATTCGYTCGTATAAAATTGGATGCTCTGTGGTCATCTGTGTGGCCTGCTTTGCATGGTCCACTCCTGTCTGTGTCAGTCATGGTCTGCTTGTCCCTTGCAGGTGTCTCAAAAGCAGTTGATCATATCAATAAAACTATTGCACCTGCACTGGTTAACAAGGTAGGACCATTTATTGTTTGACTAATTCCTCTGTGCTAATAAACATTAAATCAGTTGACTGTTTTTAAAATCTTTTATACCAAACTACAAAATATCTTAGCAGCACTAACTACTCAGTTTAAGATATGTTGTTTGCTGATATTTGTTTTTATATGATGGATCTAAAATAAACTGCATTAGCTCAGTCCTGGTGGTAAAATTCAGATGTTTAATGTTAACATTAGTGTGGTGTTTTTCAACTAACCAGTTAAACTAATTCACATGTTTTTCAGTTTTTACATTTTATTTTGTACTTCTGATGTTCTAATCCAGGATGTGAGTGTTTTGGAGCAGGAGAAGATTGACAAACTGATGTTGGACATGGATGGCACAGAGAACAAATGTAAGATTATAGGCTCTACTGAGCTGCCTTTGATAGTTACAGATATTTGCTATAGTGGATAGTGTYGACGACTTAGATATGTAATCAGTGGGATTCCTGAAGCTTTATTCAAGCTTTCTATGAGACATTAAAATGGATTTAGCAGGCAAGAAGAGAAAGTCTTAAATGGCATTGAAAAGCATTAAATTTGAATCTGTGGAATTATATTCATTCATTTCCAAGAAAAGATGAGCTGAATGACTCATGTTTAATCTGAGCACCAGACCCCCATGTTCAAAATGTATCTTACAATTTAATATTGACTTTGAAACATATTTAAAAATTTTTAGTTTAAAAACGCTTTAGTTGAAGTATTATTTAGACTCTTGCTGAAATGTTTTCTTTGATTTGTGATATTCTTATGAGAAAGTACTCGCGTCACACTTGAACCTCATTTATTAAATATAACAATTAAACTTGTAACCTGAAGTTTACACGCTTTAAATGAGATGCATTCTAATCAGTTCTGCAAAACTTCATTTTAAAGATTTACATTTAAACACTGASGTGTGACTTGTAGGCTAGTAGTGAAGAGTGACATAAAATTAAATCCTAAAAATGAACTAAAATCACTAGAATTCTATTATTAATGTAGTCTTGACACAATTCCACAGTATACACGGTGTATTTAAATAATTGTCTATCTTCCTGTAGCCAAGTTTGGTGCTAATGCCATCCTGGGGGTCTCCCTGGCTGTGTGCAAGGCTGGTGCAGCAGAGAAGGGCGTTCCCCTCTACCGCCACATTGCTGACCTGGCTGGCAACCCTGAAGTCATTCTCCCAGTCCCTGTGAGTAATGCATACTAGTGAAATTGGCACAASTAGTTCTCACACTGGAARTGCCAGTTAACCATTAGTGTGGAACTAGTTATTAGTCATAACTACATTCGGCCAGAAAACTGATYACCACCTTGCTTTCAGGCTTTCAATGTCATCAACGGTGGCTCCCACGCAGGCAACAAGCTGGCCATGCAGGAGTTCATGATCCTGCCGGTCGGAGCCAGCAGCTTCAAGGACGCCATGAGGATTGGTGCTGAAGTCTACCACAACCTGAAGAATGTCATCAAGGATAAATATGGCAAAGACGCCACCAATGTGGGAGACGAGGGTGGCTTCGCCCCCAACATCCTGGAGAACAAAGAAGGTGCATTAATTGCAAGCTAACACAAAGTGAAACATGAGTGAGATGTTTGCAGGTATTAATTATTTATTTATTATCAGCTCTGGAACTGCTAAAGAATGCCATCGCCAAGGCTGGCTACACCGACAAGATTGTCATCGGCATGGATGTGGCTGCCTCTGAGTTCTACAAGGATGGAAAGTACGACTTGGACTTCAAGTCTCCAGATGATCCCAGCCGCTACATCTCCCATGACAAGCTGGCTGATATTTACAAGGGCTTTGTCAAGGATTACCCAGGTTGGTTTTGTTTCTCTGAAGCCTTTTAAACTGGTTTTGAACTCCAATGAATATTTTAAATTTAACAAGATAAAGAAGAGTGTGATAACTGGGTCGGATTGAGTTTCTTGTCAAACATTTGTGATTTCAGGTTTTTGTTGTGGGCACCTCACCAGGTGTGCTGGTTATTGAGTTTCATTGGTCCTGATCTCTCTCCTCAGTGGTTTCCATTGAAGACCCCTTTGACCAGGACGACTGGGAGGCATGGACCAAATTCACAGAGGCCACCAGCATCCAGGTGGTGGGTGACGATCTCACCGTCACRAACCCAAAGCGTATCGCCAAGGCTATCGCTGAGAAGTCCTGCAACTGCCTGCTTCTGAAGGTCAACCAGATCGGCTCGGTCACGGAGTCCCTGCAGGCGTGAGTATTTACAATACATCAGGRCCGAAAACACTTGTTAGCATAATTCAAAGCAGTAAATTTTATTTATTTATTTTTTTTAGCTGCAAGCTGGCCCAGAGCAATGGCTGGGGTGTGATGGTCAGCCACCGCTCCGGAGAGACAGAGGACACCTTTATTGCTGAYCTTGTTGTTGGCCTCTGCACTGGACAGGTAAGTGACTGTGATTGATTGATTTTATTATTTTTTATTTTGCCTTACATGTTTGTTTTTAGATGACAGCTCTAATGTTCTGCTAAATATCTTTTCCAGATCAAGACTGGTGCTCCTTGCCGATCTGAGCGTCTGGCCAAGTACAACCAGCTTCTCAGGTGAGTCCGTCCCAAAAACAAAAACACGCTCCATTAAAGAAGAGGGGGGGAAAACAGCAACTTGAACTAATTCATGACTTTTTCTTTCAGGATTGAGGAGGAGCTTGGTGACAAAGCCCGTTTTGCAGGCAAGAACTTCAGGCACCCCATCTGAGCAAGGGTKGGGGCTCTTCTTCCTCGGGCCACTGTGTGTTCATTGCTCAATAAATAATCCTCACACATACAAACGCTGCGCTAGTACGCCTTCCCTATATGGAGAAGATGATGGAGACACCACCTATAATCCAAGGTCCAAGTCTGTGGGCCGTGGCGTTGATAAGCGACTCTACATCCTGGTGCAGCCACGGCTCAGCTCATCCTCAAACCATGCTTTAGCTCCTGAATAGTGTCGGTCTTTGTGTTTTAGTGTCTGTGTTTATTGTGTGAGATTTCTTATAGCTTCTTGTGAGTTGTAGTGATCGTGAACCTTGGATTATTTGAGCAAATGTAATTTTAGTAAGGTTCGGCCTTAACCCGGTGGTAAAGAGTTCTGTATGTGCAATGTGAGCTGCATCTGACAGCGTCTTGTGTTGCTGTAACTGTTGGCAGAAGTATATAATAAAGTAATATAGTTTCAAATGCTTTATGTGACTTCTTTTATACACTTTTAAAAAATTTAAACTGCATGCATTTGATTAAAACGCAGGTAATCAAGACCAAAGATAAACCATAAAGAAACTTTTTATTATTTTTTAAATAAAGAGGTATTTGTCGTGTTCAACCTTCCTGGGTAAGTGCTGCTGCTGTGAACAGTACAATGCAATCTGAGCCAGAAATATGAGCTCAGTGCTGAGATGTAATTTCTACCCTTCCACTACCTCAGGTCAAAGAACCGAAAGGATCCTTGTGCTCTCAGCTTTGCCAAKATAAATGAGAATCTATTCACCATAGTTTGGTACCACGGGTGTTTGTGCCACATCAATTTATTTAGAGCCTTCTCTGAACCTGTCTCCATTGTTTAACCATCACCAAGGAGACCTTTAATAAATTGGTCTCGCTTTAGATAAAAATGCCTCTGAGTTGCTGCAGGCTTTTTGGGGAAAAGTATGTGAACTACGAAGCATATTGATTAGTTTTAAAAGGTGAATCAACATGATCTTTCAATCGATAATGAATGAGTTAATTCTAATTTTATTCGGAAAGACAACCAAGAAGAATGGCTTTGAGATTAGCGCCATCTTGTGGGCATTTTTCTGAAGTGCAGCTTCCCCTCAGTGACTTTAACATCTAACAAAAACTAGTTGTTAAATGATCGCAAAGCCTACTCCATATATATTCCACTAGTACTGATCAGTGGGGTAAATRAGTCTTAATTTTCACCACCTYACAGATTGGAGTGGGAACRAAAAATAAACACTTCCCATTCCCAATATTAAAGTTCCCATTGCGCATGCGTATATATTATATATAACCGTATATATACATATTTATTTACTAACTGATTTCTGTGACCGAACAGTGTCTGTCTGTGGTTTTAACTGTGTAAAATTGCTGTCTCAAAAAGATATTTGTTTTAAGGCTAWTATTGTTTCATTTTCACATTTTAAATGCTCTGTTTTATGTAAAATACACCAAGTTCACAGATCTGTAAATGATCAACGTTTTCTTCTACTTTGCTGTTGTTTCCCTTTTTATTTTTCCTTCTACATACTTCTTAATATTTAGCCTTTACGTATCAAAACGTTCAACTCATTTAGAACATGGTTGTGACTTGAATATCTTTACACTTTTTAAAATATTTCACGTTACAAATATTTCCCTTTATTTAAGACAAATGTATTTACATCAAAAACATGTTTTTGAAGTTCTTTTAGCTTTTAACTAGCCTTTTGTTACGTTGTTCAAACTTTAGTTAGCCTTTTATTAAAGCTTTTAACTGACTCTGATGCTTTAGTAGTTTTGCGCATAGCTGTCATTTTTAAATTTATTTATTTTGGCTCTAAACTAGCCTTTTACTTACAATTTGATGCTTTTAGAAAACATTTTTATTAAGATATTTATTATATCTAGCTAATTTATAAAAGCTAATTTACTCAGCTTTTTAAAAACTACATTTAGCTAGCCTTTTGTTATTTTTGAGTCTTTTAGCTAGTGTTGCTTTTAGCTAGCCTTTTGCTGTTTTTGATTCTTAGCTAGTAGCCTTTTGCTATTTTTGAGTCTAGTATTGTTGCTTTTAGCTAGCCTTTTGCTACTTTTGAGTTTTAGCTTGTTGCTTTAGCTAGCCTTTTGCTATTTTTGAGTTTTAGCTAGTATTGTTGCTTTAGCTAGCCTTTTGCTATTTTTGAGTCTTAGCTAGTATTGTTGCTTTTAGTTAGCCTTTTGCTATTATTGAGTTTTAGCTGTTATTGTTGCTTTTAGTTAGCCTTTTGCTATTATTGAGTCTTAGCTGTTATTGTTGCTTTTAGCTAGCCTTTTGCTATTATTGAGTTTTAGCTTGTTGCTTTAGCTAGCC
Source organism: Austrofundulus limnaeus (assembly GCF_001266775.1). Lineage (NCBI taxonomy): Eukaryota > Metazoa > Chordata > Actinopteri > Cyprinodontiformes > Rivulidae > Austrofundulus > Austrofundulus limnaeus. The sequence goes on from NW_013952405.1 coordinate 7,036,170, forward strand.
TTTTGCTATTTTTGAGTTTTAGCTAGTATTGTTGCTTTTAGCTAGCATTTTGCTGTTCTTATGTGGTGTTTTGCTGCCTAGCTTATTGCTACATTTGGCTTACCTTTAGCTGATTCTAGGTATTGTTTTGCTACTCCTAACCAGCAATTTACTGCTTTTAGCTTTTCTTTTTCTCTACTTTTGGCTTTAAGCTAGCATTTTTGCTTCTCTTTAGCTAGCGTGTTTCTACTTCTAGACAACCTTTTTTATTAGCTTCTAGCCTTTTTTCTACATTTTGCTCGCATTTCTTTWGGTTTCAGCTAGCTTGCTGCTTTTGCCCCGTTTTTATTTACTCTAAAGGTTTTTARCTACTTTCCCTTGGCCAGCCTGTCAGTTTAGTTATAAGGGTTGGGTTGGATGGGGAGTTTCTTCACGGCTTTATTACCTTCCAGGATTCCCAGTGAGCTGCGTGGTTCCAGTTTTGTCCAGTGGGTGACGATATTTTACCAGCTGAACTTTGAGAACCCCCAACTGCTCTCACCCCAAGATGAAGAAGGATGCTGTCATGCTGAGTGCCTCTCATACACATTAGTCTGAGCATCCAGGCAACGATTACTCCCTCTTTAAATTCAAGCCCATCATTTATGACAGCATTCTATCAAACGTGGCCGGTTCCGTTATAGCTCCATAAGAAAAGACATACAGGTGGCACTGCAGGTGCCGTACTGCTCTGTGTAGTGGCAACACTTGGCTTACTAACGCTGGCTAATTGCCCCTGCTGCTGCCGCCGCTGCTTTTGTTTGTTGTTGCAGTCTCTCATCAAACAAATCACAGATGTTGTAGATCAAGCTTTTTAAGGTAAGTGTTGTAAGCTGCAGTCAGCTTCTTCTTTGTCTTTGACATCCGTGGGGGGGAATAAAACAAAAATAAGGGACAAATACGCAGGAGTAGTTTGGAAACATTGGACTGATAACGCACGTCCTCGCTCTCACTGTTGCTGGTTACCGTGAACTAACGTTAGCAGTGACTAGCACTGATTGGGAATGCCAGGTGGGAGCAGTCTAATGCCTGGACACAAACAGCTCGCTGACACCGGTAAGCACAGAGCACATGCAGCACACACACCGTGAGATGGTTTTATTTCTTCCTTTATGACATGGACACACTGCAACATTGAAATATATCCCAACAAGCGTTGTATCATTTCCCGAACTACCCAGTGTAGCATCTYGTTTCCAGAGAGTAGTCAGAGCCCACGGAGCTATTGTCATTAGCTCCAGGAAACGTTAGCCAGCGAAGCTAACTTGCTGTCTTTGTGTGCTTGACTTGTGTGCTTAATTATTGTTGTGTGGCTCGTCGTAGTTTGTGCTTTTATCCTCAACAATTTCAAGCTGGTTTTAAACTAAAACCTAACGCTGAATGACTTAAACACTTGTGTGGACTTTTGGTAGTAAAAGGAAAAGGCGATGCTGACAAAAATCTTTTCTGAAGGGGAAAAAAAATGTCAACAAATCCAGAACCAGCAGCTGAATGTTGGCATCGACACAGAACAGCTCAATCCACTACAATATAACTTTCACACGTTTTACACGTTTATTACTAAAGTATTGCAAGTTGGAAAGTTGTTTACAAAATGTATTTATTGGCAGAGTGTAAGATAGTCTGGAGATGATGGGTGTCATTTTGTCTAACCTATAAAGAAACTGTTTTTTTTTTTGTTTTTATTACTGTTTATGACTCACTCTTTCCCCTCACTTATGTGTCAGACTGCCTATATAACGCTGACAAACTGTCTACTTCGCTAAATCTAATGAACATCCACATTACTAAATGATTAAAGGAGTGAGAAACATTTGTTTTGCTTCATAACTTGCCAAGCTATTTTCAGCCTTACCTTCCTTGTCACATTTAGTCTAAGAAAATCTTTATCACGTCTTGTGATACGTTGACAGCACTGCTTTTTAAACAAGCCCCACAGTATGTTACATTTCAGCGACTATAAACAGATTAACAATGAGAGGTTTGGTTTCTGGGATTCTGCACCTCCAGTTTAATCGTCCAAACAGTTGTTGGCAGTTGTTCAAGTGTGCTGTAATGGCATGTTGTTTATAAACTAGGTGACTCAGCAGAAATTAAACTTTATTTGCACATGTGGTTTGTAATGTCTGCTAGCCAGGTTTGTCACATTTCTCAGGTGATGGTGCTGCAGCAGCTTGAGCCGACTGCAGTTATTTTGCTTTATTTTATTAACCTCTAATCAGCTTGTTTAAAGCGTCTGAATTAAAAGAAAGAAAAAAAGAAAGGAACACTATCAGGGATGTGTTGATGTCCTCTGAGGTTTGACACCTGATGACTTGACTCCGTCAAACAACTTTCACTGCTCTCTTACCTTATGGAGCTGCGTTTTGTTTGGCGTTGAATGACATGAACYGAACAGGCTTAGTTGCAAATTAGAACACGGCTTTAGATTAATTTTTGTTAATTTTTTTAAATTAAGAATGATGCATTGATAATTGAATGTTTATTTTTTTAAGTGAAACAAGCAGAACACGGCAGTCAAAGGTATAATACGAGCTAAATAACGAAAGGATTAGTATTCCTTGAAGGGATGCCACGTTGCTGCTTATTAGCCCTCTGAGCACGTGTTGTGAATGACTCTCAGCTACTACTACACCAACTTTTAGCTCAATAGCTGTAAAACCTACTGAGTTGTAGCCATATTTATACTGGCTAATGTTGAATATCTGTGGTGGGCCTTTTGAAAGTGATGTTAAGCAGTTGAAGATGTAAAATATTACTTTCTGAGAGTTTGCATAAAATCCAATTAATGGTTCATGAGTTATTTTGCTAACTAACAAACAGGACTGATGCGAACAGTCGATGCTACAATTTGAAGCAAAGATATGCAATCTGTAGTCCTCGGAGTATGTGATGTGAATTAGTCTCAGTGACTACCACACCTAATTTTAGCTAGATGTCTGTAAAATTGACTGGGTTGCAGCCATAAATGTTTTCTCAGCTCACTTGGTTGTGGCGGCCGTTTTGAATTGGATTGATACCAAAAGTTAATCATAGATATACACCTGATAATTACTTTTTAAAGGTTTCAAGAAAACCCGTTCAGTGGTTCGTGAGATATGTTGCTAACAGACAATGTTAGCTTTTAAAAACCGACCTCATGCGATCAGTTTTCTCTCGGGCTATAAGTTGGGGGTAACTCTCAGCTACTGCCGCACCGGTTTTCACCTCAGCATCTGTAAAATTGACTGCATTGTAAAAGCTTACATTTTAGAAACRATTTCATAAAACAGGCAAAAGTCATTAAGAGAACATTATCTGMCAGTTAATCACCCTTTAAATTGTGGATATTATAACATTGTTTGTAATGCTGCAAAGTCATTTGGAAACAGTTACTAAAAGATTATCACGTTTTACTCGCTTTGGGAAAAAGAAGCAAATCATCGGGAGAACCTTTTCATCAACATCTTGGATATTTGCTTATGTGATGTTTTTAGTTGTTTCTTTCTGTTTGTGTTCAGCGGTTGTGATTGAGCTTTTCTTTAACTACCACTTAGACTATAAACTCACCAGGGTAAGGCTGCCATTACAGGCTATATGTTGATTACTACTTTAGCACRGCTTTGACTGAAAAGCACCTTAACGATGTGTTTTTTTTTCCCACTCGCTTTTGAAGGAGAGTTGTTTAAGTTTTGCAAAGAGGATAATTTAGAATGGCTTCAAATGAAGCTGTTGTGGGGTTTGCTTCTTTTCATGTTTTTTTCACACTGCTGTCATGTGGTAATTTTATAGTGTCTGGTTTTCAGTGGAATCTCAAGAGCAGCACTGGTTTAAAAAAAAATCACTTTGAATCACATCCAGMAACACACCCTGTCCATCGAATGGTAATCTAGTTTGGTTTCTGTACCAGCACGGTGATAAACGAAGCATGATATACCTGCTATTTTCCTTTAATGACTAATATGCATTTGAGTAATGGCTGCTCCCTGCGAGTAATACGTGGCAAAGGCCAGACRATGATGATAAGGAAAATCCTTTTTCACTGGGCTTTTTGTTAGATGATGAGTCAATACATGCACTCCTGAATTTAGTGTTAACATGTTGCACTCAAATTGCATTTTTCCCCTCAGATGCTGGCCCTACTTTCCCTCCAGAATTGTCATAAATTATTATTTTTTTCATTTAACTATTTAATTCTTTCCCCTTCCAGCATTGCTTTGTGTTAAATGTGTCATAAGTTGTCGCTCGGAGTAGCAACCCTGCATTTTAGGAGGCATTTTGTTTCAAGAAATGCGATGCAGCTGATTTGTTTTATTCAAAGATTTCAGGAACAGAGTGTCGTTTTTTTATTTCCTTTTCTTTTTGTCGGTGAGCGAAGCAGGTGAGCAGTGAAACRCGCTGTCCCGAGGCAACACAGAGAGTCATGTGTAATCAAGCATTTAGACGGCACATTTTGTAATCATAACCTGAATACCCTTGTGTTTATATTCAAGCCATTACGTATGCTTGCAGCGGACAAAATGGAGACAAGTGGATGAGCCGATTTTTTTAGCGTTTCCTGGGCAGTGTTCGCTTTCTGTTTCGTTGCGAGATATCTGACTGTTACATTGTAAATTAATGCCCCGAACAAAGGAGCAATGCTCGCTCAAAGACCTCTTGATGGGCCATTCAAGAGCTGTATATTCATTAAAAATAACAATCTGTCAGCACTTACTGACAGCACCCACAACAAGCCAAGCTCTCTTTATTGTTCTCCGAAGATGTTTTTCAGTTCTCGTGCCAAGAGCTGGGTAATTGGCTGTAGCAAAGCCTTGCATGTGTTGTTTTAAGATATTGGACTGACACGCACAGGGCACACTGGCAGAAACGAGGCACACACACACACACACACACACACACACACACACAC
>NW_013952405.1:7041163-7042293 GCF_001266775.1 Austrofundulus limnaeus
ACACACACACACACACACACACACACACACACACACACACCTCCCCTCCCGTCTCTTTTCTCATCGTCGTCCTCCTGGTTTCCCTGAGCGCTGCAGAGGAGGCAGGACTAGATGTGTTTTGTGTTGTTTGACAGCTTCCCTTCACCTTTCATAAGAGGAGATCCAAGTGCGCTGCATCRCTCCTCATCACCGTTTGATTCAGGCCCAGCTCCACGATCGTGGCAACGAGATGGTATCGGCAAAGCGCCGCTCGTGTTAACAGTCGCGAACTGTCTTGCAGCCTAGTGCTGACGGGATTTGATGCACTTGATGTGATCAAATGTGTTTTTTTTTTTTTGTGTATGAAAGTCGGCCTCACTCCATCTCGCAAATTCCCTTTGTATGGTCTGGCTCAGCACGCTCACACTGGAGCCAACAAGAGACGTTTTGCACAGTTGGTTGTGGGTCACATGTAGTCTGTGTTGAATTTTTATGTTGTTGTTGTAACTCACCACATTTTAATGCCCTATGTGCTCTTACGCATCTAAGTGGTTATACAATGGAGTGTGTGGAAAGTGGAAGAGCAGGCTTGGCTAACGTTTGGGTTGTGAAGCAACAGCAGATGCGCACATAATGAAATGATGGTGACAGCGCAGCCTTTTTGGCTCGAGAGGACACAAGAATCAGGGAGTCATCACACTTCTCTCCCAATTTATGTAAAAAAAAAAAAGCAACACTGGAATCCAACGACAACCCAATGTTGGCAAAGCAGGCTATTAATAGTGCTTTAAAAACGCGACTTGTAAGTAAAATAMAACAGCCAGCCGTGTGCCATCGCTGTAAAAGAGGAAAATGGTGTAGGATCAGCTGGCTGGCCCCTGAGGAGGAACAGAGAAGGATTGAAGGGGGGGTGGGGGGTATTCTCTGGAAGAGGAGGAGTGCTCTGCTGCTGCTGTGTGTGTCAGTACTGATTAGGTAAGAGATTGCCTCATGTAATGACACGGCATGGTGCTAGTGGTGCAGAAACACAAACAATGCATACTAGTGTTTTACTGCACACACACCCTGCAGATGCCTGCCTCAAGATGTTTATATAGACATATACACTATCCCTGGAACGTTTCAACATCTCTAGTACTCCCCCCCCCCCC
>NW_013952405.1:7042388-7055173 GCF_001266775.1 Austrofundulus limnaeus
CCCCCCCCCCCCCCCACTTCTTCCTTTTTTTTTCTCAGCGACACACTCGTGCTCAAAAAGCCCTGTATGCTCTTTTCCCCTCTGTAGCACGGATAAAATGTGGAGGTGATTAAAGCAAAGGAGCACAATAGAGTGTGGGTAATTTCCTATCAGCACTCATTGTTACTRTTTTTTTTCAGCACTAATTTATGTGGCTGAATAGGCGACATAACCTCCTCGTTCTGTTGGTTTAACCTCATGCCTAAAAAAAGGAACACGTGACATTTTGTTTCTACTTGGACTGGTAAGCTSTCCGTTTAACCTTGTGTTTGGTCTGTTACGAAAATGTTGACTGATTTTTTTGTTTGTTTTTACATATTTGCTTGAATAAGGTGCTTTTATTTCCCCTGCATAATGATACCGTACTGTTAAAAACACCACATTGTACAGAAACTGAACATCAAATCAATATTAAACTGTAATATAACCATCAATATAGAAAAAGGGAATACAGGTGAAGAAAGTAAACTTCATTCTGATATGTGAGAATTCTAAACCACATTTCCCAGTGGTGGTGATACAGGTATAGTCACCTTAATTAGCAWGTCTAAACAATGCAGTTGATTCAATTGATTATTTTATTGAGAGGTGTGCCAATAACAGAAGTTCGTTGTGTGGACCAGCATGGCTTTGGGGTTAAGTAAAGTAGCTGTAATAGTTTATGTTGTGTGCTTTTGGGCATGCTGGATGAGATGAATCGTCCGTAGATCTTTTTATTAACGTACTGGTTGTGCTTTTGTGGTGCCTGTGGCTGTTTATGGATACTGCACTGATGTTGTCACTGYACACACAAGGCACGGTTTGTAGAGCTGCTCAGCCTGTGACCGACGTTTTAATGGAGACGGCAGGCAAGAGAGAGTGGTTGCTCAAGGTTTATGTTGCAGGAAGGAAAAGACCTCGGTGACACTGTGACCGTCCGCTCTCTGTTTCACAAGGTGCATCCGGTAAACAGTGTCCTTGCGTGTCCTTGCAGGTTAGGAGTAGAACAAAAAAAAAAAAAAAAAGCCAAGTCTTCAGTTTAGTTGCTGGGTCTTCAAGCAGGATCGACCAGGTTTAAGGATGGACGTCTTGTCTTTGCGCTCGGGTGCAGGGAGCCGGCACAGAGAAAATGAGTCCTGAGGATTGGGTTTAGATTTGCCTCTGTAGCACTTCCTCTCTGATGCACTCTGGCTACCATCAGGGGAAGGCTGTCAGAGACGGGGAGAGAGAGAGAGAGGAAGACGGGCAGAGAAAACAGCGAAGCACAGCAGTGCTATCTAATAGATCAATTTGTAATAAATCTGTTGCCTCAAGCTGTTGTTGTTCGCTTCTACTCAGTAAAAGGTGTCTGCGTTTCTCAGGCAAGAAAATGCTTGTCAGGCTGGGCATACAGAGCTATCAGTGAATGAGACGTGCCTAAAGCACTGTAAATCGTTTACTCTGCTCAGTTTACATAGGTTGAACACACTGCGCTCTTATCAGCTCATTCCATTGGTCAAAAAGAGGCCTTATAACCAATCGATAAGACCCAGCGCTGAAATCAGGAAGTAATGTTCCCCTCACATWAAATTTTTCCTATTATTGAAAATGAGCCCTTAATCATGATGAAGGAGCTATTGATTGAGTGATCAGTCAAGGTTGGTCAATTTATTTCACCYGGAGTCATTCCACAATATGAGGAGGTGCTACTGTAATAAAAAAAAAAAACGTGGCAGAATTCAAATGGTCCAATTATTATGACAGCAGTTTGATCTTTAAGGTAACAGAGGAGCAGCCTTCTATGACAACCACAGGGGACCTCTCCTGCTCCTCCTCCTCTAGCAGCCATATGGACCGTACTAATTGTGTTTTACGCAGACCGTTTTCACTGATCCATCGGGGACTTGTGCAAGTGCTGTAGCTATAATGTCACCAGCAGTGGGCCGGCTCATGAAAGAAACATTAGCGGGCGAGATGAGATGACAGGAAGGCAATGTATTGCAAGGCAACACAATCATTGATTATATTCGAATGAAAACTACGGCTCCTCTGCTGTGAATCTAATATCTGTTGTCTTTAACGCATGATTTCTAGCAGCTATTGTCTGAGACCAGATTCAGTTTAGTCTCCTACCAGTTGTTTCCGTACACTGTTTTCTAGGAGTGCATTAAAGAAAAAAGAGAGTAATTATGTGATAAGGGTGTTTTTTTTTTTTGCTGGGTGATAATGATTTTTCAGAGCAACATGCTCAGTGAGTATACTAAGTAGCACGATCTTGTTGCTTTTTTAAAAAATAAATCCGTTGTGTTTTGTGGCAGCACAAGTGCTGACGTTTGAATGCTAAATGTAAATGTGGCATTCAGTGTTTGCTCTGTGCTCCTGGCCAGGGATTGGCTGTTTTAATATTTGAAGTGTTACTGAGGCAAATCACTGTGTGTTTTAACGTGTTTATAGAAATCAGCGATGAAAAGGGCACATCTATGGAAATTAAATCCTGAGGAGGACGGGTGAGACTTTTCAGTGATGACGGGATGGAGGGAGGAAAAGGAGTGGTTTATTTGTGTGTGTGCATGTGTGTGTGTGTGTCTGTGCTCGCTCTTCGACCGTTTTCTTGTCATTATGAAACTGATGTTTGCTGCAAAGCTGTAAATCTGCAAGATCTTCTGTTAATAAGGTGACAGAGGCAGCCGAGCTGTTAGGCTGGGAAATAAAAAGCAATCAAGCCTCCCAACATCCTGTCCCTCGTCCTAAAATGAAGCAGCAGAAATCCTAATTAACTGAGAGGATGAGCGGCTCTTACTACAGTGCTGGGCTAGCTGCTGTAGTCTAATGAAGACTCCATGCTAGTCGTCTTCAATCTCTTTCTTTCCCTCCCCTTGCCTCTGGCTTTCGCTCTGACTTGCCCAGGGTATTCATCTTCCCTCAGCTCTTTTCCATATCTGCCTCCTCTTCCTCCTTCCCACCTTGTATGTGAAGTTGTGGACTGTTGAACTGCCTGAGCGAAGCTTTGTGTCCTGACCGAAGTCCTGCACGGGCAATGGGTGAGCGAGATGGTGGCCACCGGGATGCTGATCGCTGCCTATGTAAAGAGCTGTGAAAGAGAGAGAGAGAGAGGAAGAGACGGCATTGATCTCGTCCCATTGATTTCACAGATCCTCTTTAAGATGGCAATACAGTTGTCTTTCTGTGTCATCTTCAAGGGCTCTTTTTCAAATCAGCCATGTGGCAAATTACTCCTGTCATCGGCTGCCCATATTCAAACAGCATCATGTCGTCCTTTGTGGACTTGAAAGTCAGGTTAAATCTCGCTTTGCACATCTGATGTGTGTGCAGGCAGCGCTGTCTTTAAAACTTCATGCTCTAAAAATATAAAGTGTCTCTGCTTTGGTGTTTAATCYGGTTTAAACACCTGGAAAAGAACCTAAATAAAGAAAAAAACAAATTGTGCTCATGTGTTATCCACATTTCCRTTGTTGAGAAGGAGTGCGCCACCATTGATTGTTTGAAACCTGAGCTTGCCTCAGCTCTCAGCCAGCTGCTCCTCATTATTTACCTGTAAACTTGTTCTTTCTTCCTTTGCTGTCTGTGGATGGCCACAGAGCTTTTTCCTCTGCCCCCTACCACACACACACTCACACACAAACCCCTTTGTTGTACGAAGCAGCCAAAAAGCCTCCGGGGATGCACAGACAAATAGAGGACAGCGACAGGTGAGGCTCTGTCCCTCCATTCTTCCATCTTTGCGTCTCCCCTGTGAGCACTCTACCAGACAAGTTTCCAGGCACTCAAAAGCAGCAAATCGACTCAGCGAAGGATTCATTGTCACTTTGCTGAGCCGGGGTAAAGCAGCTCACTCGGAGGCCATACCCTCCTCTCCGTTTCAGCTGCTATTTAGCATGGCATCACCTCCTTCTTTGTGTAGCTTCTTTGTCCAAAACCCTATAAAAATTTTCACTGTTTGTACCTTCATTTACAGACTAATAGCCCACCGCTGCTGACAACTCCATTAATTGCTTGTCACATCTCGGGGAAAAAAAATTCCTTCTGGATGCGTCCAGTCAGCTGTGCTCCATCTTGATTYGCTATGGTTAATTTTCACTCGACTGTCAGGCAAGACGGTTCGGCGCTATTGCACAAATCTCTCATCAAGGTGGCGGATGTTCTGTTTGTTCACACGTTTCATGACTGTGATTGAGGGCGAGCAGAGCTCAGTCAGACTTTCAGGCTCTCTCTTTTATTCTCGGCATAAAGCGAATGGATGTGCCGCTCGGCACCGAGCCAGCGCTCGCTTCAAACGCCAGCCGAGGAAGATGGCATCTGGCTTCATATCACGCTCGTGCACATGCACCTAGCATGCACAGAAGCGCGAGACGCATAGATTCTGTGTAATGAAAGCCAGATTCTTTTTTTTTGTTTTGTTTTGTTATTACACCAGGAGTTAAAATTTCTCTCCTCAGAGTGACATCTTTATCACACGAGGAGAAATTCACCGCCACCTCTGACAGCCGTTCAAGACCCCTTCGCCGCAGTTCTCCCTTTCTTCTCCTTGTATCCCTTTAGTATTTAACACAGCATTTTCCTCCAATCAACAACAGGCTTGTGAAATGTTAAAAAAAAGGATCACAATAATGCTTCATGTCTTTTCCTGCTGCCTGACACTTCCCAAGAGTTTTATTTGTCTTCTCTGTGCAGCTGCAGCTATGAAGAGGATGACAACAGGCAGAGGAAACTAAAAGGACACTTTCTCTTCACCCCCCCCCAACCTTTTTCTCTTTTTTGCTTTTCTTTTTTATCACTCTACTTCGCTAACGCAGCCGCTCGCATTACACAGGGCTCGTCCACCTTGTAGTCGCTGTCGCAGTGAGATAAAGACGATGAAAGTGAGAAAAGCGTTTGACATTTTCTGGAAATTTAGCTTAGGGATGTGGGTGTGTATCTATAAATGTGAGAATAGTGTTTTTTTTTTTAACGCAAACAGTGCTGATGGAACATGGGAATCTACAGGCTGCTTTTAATTGTATGTGACACATGAAATGAGAAACAATAACGTGTGACTACAAGGGAGCCCTGGAGATTAAAATGTAGTTGGCTGCATAAAGCAGAGATACATTACCACGTTCCTTATTCCTTCACTGCCCTCTGAGCCATAAACTACGTGCAAGCATTTAGCAAGCCATSATTTGTTTTTATTTTTAACCCCCCCACCCTCTTCCCTTCCGTTCACCTCCTCGCCACTGTTTGTGATGCCGGTGGAAAACCTCCCAGGCTTCTTGAATGAATCCTCTAATGTCTGTGTCGCCACGTGCAGCCGCGGTTCTCGGCAAATATCTGCAGCACCACCTGATTTGACTTGGTAATGGGGCATTGATGAGTCTTGGGGGGCGGGAAACCGCGTGGCGAAAACCCACCGCTGTGAGGCGGTAGTAAAGTGTATGGTTTCTCAAAAATAATTGACATAAACGGGGGTGGGGAGTAAGGTTAAAAATGGAGGACTAGGATGTACAGTGTCTGTCATCTGTTGATATCTACAGCCGCTTGCTATTTGTACAGGGAGAGAGAGGGGTGAAAAGCATGAGGTGAAGATAGTCTTCAACTCAATTTCTACTTTTTTTTTCCCCCCACTGCATTGATACAGCAGGTTCTCWCAGCAGAACCGTAGATTATTTACATGTAAAAATGAGCTCTGTGCTCAAAGAATACAGAGTTCAGTGTGGAGGACATAAAAGGCATTCGAGCCAGGAGTAGAAGAGGAGATAAAAGCAGAATCGCTTAAGCACTCTCTGTTATTTGAAGCACATTTCAATTGCTGTTGATGTCAGTAGTCTAATAATTCATCTTACTAGTTTTTTTTTTTTCACGTACAAATACACACGCCTACACACAGTTACTACTCGCTGACACAAATTCCCCTCACTGGCGAGGGTAGACCCCTAATATAAAACAAGCAATTTGAAGATGAAATGCTCGTCAGACGACAGCCTCATCATGCCCGTCCTACAGATGAGCAGGGCTGCTAACAAAAACAACAAAAATAAATAAATAAAAAGCAGAGGCTGACTGCGCCCATCTTCCTCTCAGGGGCATCTTGTCTATGTTATCATTCCAGCTACTGCTGCAATTAATATTAATGTGCTTTAAAGCACGCTCCAGCAGCCCTGCCTGCCTTTCTCTCCTCTTGCTTTGTGTGTGCATGCATGTGTGTGTGTTTGTGATTCAGGAGGAAGAGGGCAATAAAGCCAGCGGGTGGATAAGAATCCAGGCAGGATTTGACAACCCTCATGTCAGCTGTCGTAGAGCTTGAGGGATATGTGGATAAAGACAAGGGATGAAGCTGAATCCCAACCAGCCAAACGGGCAGGTAGTACAGCTTGTAGGCAGAGACTACCTGCACCCGCAGCGGCTGGACCGGGGGGCCGCGCACAGCCTGTTTATTTAGTCGTGTTGTAATAATGCTTGACCTTTTCTTTCAAGTGCACGGCCTGACCTTTAGCACCTCGCCGCTCTGCAAATCAACGTGCATGCGTTTCGCATAAGCACACACCCATGCAGAGGGAGGGGCGGGGGCGGCGAGCACCTCCTTTGCGGGGAGCTTCATGGTCTGCCAACTCTAGGAGTGGATTGTTCCAAATTAGTATGCATTAGGTGGTTAGTGCAAAGCATTTAATTATGCGAGATGGCACTAAACTGTCTATGTTATGATTAGCCCAACACGTTACAAACCTAATCTCTTCATTTTTTTCCCCTTCTTTCCTCTCTGTCTTTGGCCATCTGAAGAGGTGGTACAGTGTGAGGGTGTGGGGGGGTGGAGACACAAGGGATAGCTTCAGGATTATTTTTTAAATGTCAGCCCATAAAACAATACGTAGGTGGTTTCTGTGATAGTRTGTCTGTAACCACTCCTATTGTACACACAGGACTTAAAGCGTTTTAATTTATTATCCTGTGGTGAAACGTGGTGCAGAGGGCTGAACCTACACTCTGCATTAAAAGGCACATCAAACATCGCTGCGTTTGATAGCTGGAGTGTTTTTTTTTTTGGTTTTTTTTGTATTTAAAACTCACTCGTGTATTTCATTCGGGTTGTGTTTCAGCTCCTGGTCTCATAACTTTATTTATTTTTTTGTTGTTTGTTGTCTTCAACAAACTACATTTGGTCCTCCCATATCTGTGTTTTTGTAGAGTATTGAAAATGGGTTTTCTATTGACTTTTAGCTAAGATGTACTGAAGAAAATGAGCAAAAAAGAAAAGAAATCTTATTCCACATGCTTCCCGTAAGACAGTGCAAGAAAGAAAAACAGCATTAATAGCAAACAATAATGCTAAAATCACAAAGTTGAGAGTTTAGTGGTTCTAAGTACTAGGGTTGGGCAATATTGGCAAAAAAAAAATTATCACGATTAAATGTGGTATTTAGCCGATAACGATTAATTTGACRATTAATCCCCTGGAGTCCCTGGACACCCTTATTTCTTAGTCACATGACCAATTTAGTGGGAAAGATTTGCTCTTTGTAAAAAATTGTTCCAAATTGTGTGAAAATAATTCAGGCTATACATCATATTTTAAATTGTGTTGATAGATAAATAAATTACAGAACTTTATTTTTAATGTTCGTCATATTTGAAGCAGAGAGGAGCAGCGAGCGGACTCTGCCTGGTGGCATTAATCGTATTAATYGTCAAGTGCCAAAAAATAATCGAYTGAWGTTTTTCTGACGATTAATTGCACACGATACGATTATGCCCAACCCTACTAAGTACTTTAAAATGTTTGTACACTGGCTCGTTTTTTTTTTTCATCTGTTGACTCCGCTGAGCCTGCTAAAGCATCACCTTGTCAGAGTGACAGATGCAGACACAACCACTGACCTAAATCACACTTTTCCAGCTCATTTGTCAGCATAATGTAAATAGATTTTTTTACGAGCGAGCAGAAACAAAGAATGAGGGATTATGATTTTGTTTATCCATTAGTATCYAATTCTTGATCCGCATTTTATTCGTTTTAAGTTGAGACAGCAGAACAAAACAGAAACAATGAAAGGGTAAATTTGTGCTTTTTACAACTTTGAAATGTGTTTTTGGTTTAAGCTCCGTGGAACTCCAGGAGTGTCACAGAAGCCAAATTCCTTGGATTTTCCTTTTTAAGAACATGAGACCTTTTCATTTTGTCACTGATTTCTTTTGGTTGTTTGGTTTTGTAAAAAAAAAAAAAAGCTTTGGTGCTGACATAGAGAGCATGATAGTGTCACTGTTTTTTCTTTTTTTTTTTCCCGAAGAAATGCTCCCACTAGATGCTCCAAGCAGCCTGGGTTTTTCTACAGCTAATGTGTTTCTAGAATAAGCCCCCCCCTCCTCTTTCACTCCCTCTCTGTTTGCCCTCAGATTCTTTGTCGCACACAATGTTGATTCAATTCAGTTCCTTTTATGTTGATGTGTGCATATTCCCGCTTTCTGTTTTGAGTGAGCAGCTTTTCATGGTTAGGCAAGGCTTTTTAATCTTGAGGAGCAGGCAGGCAGGCAGGCAGCAGCAGCAGCAGAGGCAGGCTGCGCAGAGCTGAAGCCAGGCAGTCGTCCAGGCAGTCAGTCGCTGCAGTGGAGCCCCAGCAGCTCCCCGGAGGAGCCCATTATACAGGAAAGATATCAAACCATGAATCATTTACGCCGCCCCCCCCCCCCCCCCCCGCCATTGCACGCAGCTCTGACGCCCGGCCAGGCCGCCTGCTTGCCTCCGCCTGCATCTTTAATGAATGATTATTGCATTTCATAAACATGGGCTAGAATAATTAAAGTATTATTGATCTTTTCCATGTTCGCTCCAAGGCGTACAATATTGTTTCTGTGCCTCCGCAGTTCACACATCTTTTTTTTTTTGTTGTCACATTGCTAGATAGGAAAACAAATCTCTTTTGAAACCTATCAACCCTCGTGCTTGGATATTTAATTTTTCAGTTTAAGCTGTTCAAGATTCCAAGTTGAGGACGATACTTAAGCTCGGCAGGTTTTATAGGTTTAGTTCTCCATCGTGCAGTGTTCCTCGAGGATCGTATTGGAGTAATTCCCTATGTTGGTGTTTTGGGATTTGCTTAAAAGGTGGAGGGACATGGAGGTTAATGTGCTGGAAAAAGAGTGATTTAGGTCAGCGGTTTTGTTTGCATCTGCCACTGACGCTTTAGGAGGCTGAGCGGCRTTGAATAAAATAAAGACGAGTGAGAAGATGGCTTGCTCTTCAAAAAGAGAGAGAAAAAAAATCAGAAACCTGACTTGACTGTGATTTGTGCTTTCAACGACGACCGTGACGCTACAATCAGCCCTTTGATAAAAACCTAATCGCTTTCACCTCTCCATTAAAGATCGCAACAGCTAACATTTCTGGAAACAAGTGTATTTCTCTCTGCCTCCGTCTCTCTCTCTCTCTCTCTCTCTTTTCTCAGCTCTTGCCCTGCTGTCATTCTTTTCACTCTCATCGTGTTTATTTCTTCTTCCTCTCTAAACATTTTCCCCGCATTTCCTCCTCCAACCTCTCCTCCGTTCTGATCACGAGTGCACTTCAGTTTTAATATCTCAATCAGCGCTGAGCAGAAAAGACTCGCATCACAGGGGGATTCTAGAAGCCATTTTGTGTGTCGTTTAATAATACGGGGCGCCGTATGGATTTCACGTTACTCAGTCAGTTGTAGTTCTGTTTACGTTGTGTAAGTTACCGCCTTAATTTCTACACTTCATTTCATCTCTTTCCCCGCAGTCAGTTTTTCCAAGGGGGTTATGCCCGGATGAGATATTAATGTTTATTCACCACCTTTTGTTCATCTTTGTGGAATCCCCTTGATAACATTATCACAAATAGAATATTACCGAGCGCCAGTTTAAAACGTAGAAATCAGATTGAGTCGGTCATTAAATCGGAGATGGCCTGGTTTAGTGAGCTTGTGCTGATTAGTAGCCTTTTCTCACTGCCCTATGGCTTGTCCCTTTCTGTTACTGAGCCACATGGCTCTCTACAGGCTTTAGTCTAATCAGTGCTAAATATTCAGCAGTAGACCATAGCCTAATCAGCCAAGGCATAATCATTGTCAACCAATTGCTTTCCTCTTGACCTCTCCGATAGAGGTAAACTGCACAGCCTCTCCACAGCACCGCCTCAATTACTGCAGTAGTCATGGTGATAAAGAAGACTGCAAGCTCAAATGAAAATGGCTGATTTATGTGGATACACATGGCTCATAATTGGATTATGAGGAAGTGCCTTAATGCTGTTATTGGTGTGTTTATGAACCAACACTGACCAAGTAGTTGGGTGTTTTTTTCCCCCTTCTTCAACAGTTTGATATTATCCCCCAGAGTCTTGGCACCTAAAGCCCGGCATTCCTGTCCCCGCTCTGCTGCACAAAGGTGTGTTTGTGTGTGCGCGCATGTAAGGAAAAATGATGGTGTGTGTGTGCTGCCAGTGACTGACCCTCTTGTGTTAGTGACAGCTGTGGGGTCAGAACAAAAAGCTGCCTATTTCCCGAGCAACAGCTCTGCTTATCATCCTCCACAACACACACACACACACACACACACACACACACACACACACACACACACACACACANCACACACACACACACACACACACACACACACACACACACACACACAAAGAAGGGAGTCGCTTGAATAATCTTGGAGGGAATTTATCTTTTTAAGAATGAATAATGGCTCATTTATTAATTTTGTCCTCGCTTTGTGAGGTTGGCGTTCAGATGTTTGTTTTTCTTGATTAATGGTTACAGCATGGTTTTTAGTTTGTTTTTATCAAATCAAGACATTCAAAATGTTGTGATTTAAACATTTTTTTTAACATATTGATCTGTGAACAGCAAAAGGACCCGGTTCTTTGTTTTGCTGCACAGAGCTGCCCTTATTGTCATACAGCTCTTCACTGATTTCTATTTATCCTAATGGAGAGCGTTAGAAAAGGACGTAATTAATTGACCCTGGCAGCTCAAAGGGACTATAGGAGAGCTGGGGAGCAGGTGCGGAGTGGGCGCCCCCACCGTTTCTTACTCTCGTCCTCGTCTCAGCGTGCATATCACCGCGAGTGCCCAACATTCCCCGCTGACCGATTGGCTCAGACGGTTCTTGGTAAGTGCAATGATGCTGGATGCCTGAGCCTGCGTGAGCTGCATAATGCCCACAAATGCCTGAAGGAGCGCTCTCCCCATTTCTGTTTCAACACTTCTCTCAGCTGCAGCCGCTGCGTAGCCAAGCCTGGCCAGTGCAGAGCAGAGCAAAGTGCCTCCTTTTCTCTCTCTCTCTGTGCTTTGCCTGGCAGTTTATTAAAGGCATTGCTAGCTTTTTTCCCCCCTCTCTCATGCCCGGGTGTTTGATTTTGACAGCGGCAGAGGCTGTCACGGCAGATAAAAAAGACATTGGGCCCCCCGAATTACAGTTCACACTGCATCTGTATTTACTGCGTCATTCCCTGCGCCCCTGACAAGAAAGGAGGAGGAGAAAATGGTGGACAGGCTGCTGCATTCATGTGTCTTTTCATATTGACATGTTTCATCAGCGGGAGAGGTAGACRGAGTACACAGTCAAGGCATCAATCAGCTCCTTTCAATACACCTTTTCACAACAATGTAGTTCTCACACGAGGACTGACAAAGAAAGGGATGATTGCGTCTGTTGGTGTAATTTTATAAGTAGCCTTTTCAGATGGCTTTTGTGGAGTGAGCAAAATCTAAAAGTCACTCTATTTAAAAAGAAAATGTCTTGACTAGTATTATTATCTGACAAGTATTGTCTTTAAAATCCTTATCTTAGAAAATAAAACCGAAGGAGAGGAATGCATTTTTCTGGCAGCGTCCATAAAATTAGCTGTGGTTCATGCTAATGTTTCATCAGCATCAATTTGTTGAGCTTTAATTAACAAAACATAAATCAAATGTTCCCATCCCTTCAGCTAGTAATGATCTTTTTAATTATTTTCCAGTAACAACCAAAATGATATACCTCTGTTTTTGTTTTCTAATGATTAACTGATACCTAGATAAACTTCTACTTGACATCAGGCTTTAAATCTACTTTTGGTCATTTTTGTGTGATGTAGTGGAGTATTAGTTAAAAAAAAAAAAAAATATATATCTGCACTAGCTTGCCTAATCTTCATCTGTCTGTCTTCTCCATGCGTCTCGATGCTGTAGCCTGTGGTGACAGCTAGACTAATGTATTCACGGCACCGCCACGGTGAGAGGCATTACTTTACCTCTGCTTAATTGAGGGGAAACTCCCCTGACACCTGCTTAGCGCAGCACTAGGTAAGGAGAGCAGACAGGCTCAACCCTAAGAGCTGAGGCCACTGAACCCTGACTGGGAAATAACAGAACCCGGGACCACCCTGGGATTGCCGAGGGAAGAAATTATTTAATAATGTTGATGAGATGTTGCGCCAGCCTTTCCCCCACTTTCTTCCTCCTGTGCTCTTTTACTTTTTTTTTTAACTTGCTTGGGAGACAGCTCCGACTTCAGTGCCTGAAGGTGTTTTGAGATAGGCCTGCTTAATATTTCAGACCCTAAAGACAGGGATTCTGAGTGAAAGAAGGAGAAAGGAGGAGAACAGGGGGTGGGGTGGGGGGGTAAATCAGTGCAGAGGGGTTGACCCGGATTGTGAAGTGAAGGTATGGAGTATAGTTAAGGGCAGTCAGGGCAGGCCTGTAATTGGCTGACGCTGGAATATAGCCGTGGATTTGTGTGTAAAAGTGTGTGTGTGTGTGTGTGTGTGTGTGTGTGTGTGTGTGTGTGTG
>NW_013952405.1:7055828-7069933 GCF_001266775.1 Austrofundulus limnaeus
TGTGTGTGTGTGTGTGTGTGTGTGTGTGTGTGTGTGTGTGTGTGTGTGTGTGTGTGTGTGTGTGTGCAGTCGGGCACTGTCTGAATACTGCAAGGCCAAATATATCTCTCTAGCAGACTGCATTGCTCTCAGGACGTTGATGTGCTGCCTTCACCTTTCACTTCGCTGAATGTTGATCTCAACTCCGACAGACACTCTGTATTATTTTCTCAGGGCTCCCAAACCAAACTCCTCTCACATCTGCAGCCACGCGGGCCAAGTCCCATCTGAGACTCGGCATGACAGCTCGACTGAGCCCTTGCCTCGCTTTTAATTGTCCCCGGCCTCGGGGGGCTGCTGGGAGCGGGGCGGGGCTGAACGTTTTCTCCTGGGGAAGTGAGGAGAGGTGGGTGACAGAACAGTGGCGGTGTCACTTGCAGGTGCAGAGAGAGAGAGGAGATGGAGAGTGGGCTGACAAGCTAAACCGCAGGGAGCCAAATGGTGGGAAGTCGTTCAGCAACACGGGAGCAGAGATGGCTTTATGTAAGAGGAAGGCTCACAGGAGGCATCCATCTTCCCACTCTAGTGCCGCTACGCTCACTGATACATATTACCCACTTATTATCAGCCGCTCTTTTAGCAGCTACAAATTTATATAGGGAGCAACGTGTGGTGTGACCTTTGTCTGATTTGTACTCTGTGACCGGAACGCAGCTTTGTTTGCAAAGTGGAGAATATCTTCCCATCTTTATCACCTGCTGCTGAAAGGCAAAGGTGGACAGTAAAGTGTTACGTGTGTCCATCTGAACCACTGGACAGATTTTAATGAAACCTACAGAAAGCAACCAATATATATCCATCATCAGCTGATTAACGTTTGATCAAGATGGCTGCTACAAAAAGATGATTTTAACAAAACGCAAAAATGACTAGAGCTTAGTTAAATGTCAAGATATTGATCTAAGATGTGGTGAGGTAGTAGCTGAGACTGATCCCCTATTCTACGTTTTTACCACCAATGGGTTTCACACAATCCCTGTTTAAAATGCCATCATTGCTGGTTGGAGTCAACCCTCTAAAAATTTCTTATGAACCACTAAATGGATTTTAATTAAACTTTTAGGAGGCAGTCAATGGCTGTACATCAACAACCAATCATATTTTCGACAACCAACACTGCAAATCAAAATTAGCCAATATAAAAATGCTCATAACTCAGTCAATTTTACATATATTATCTAAAATCTGATTTGGTAGTATGAGAGTCATTCACACCACAGACTGGCATCTTGGAATTGTGCCTAACATTTTCAAGTTCTGATCAAAATGTGTACAACTCTATTATTTTCGGCATAATCTTATGATCTTAGTCTAAAACTCTAGCCTGAAGGCCAGCAGGTAATATGGATTCCTTCAAGAACTGCTAGGCTTGTAACGTTTAAGTTTATACGGTTTTGTACTCTATTATAAATGATGGTTAGAAATGATTATCTTCTTGTTTTTTTTTTTGTCATCTCAGTAATTAAATGGACCGGTTCTGTAGAGGATGGAGAACAAGGAGGCACTCAGCGTTTATCACTCCAAAGCATCTCCAATTACACTGCAGGCAAATGACAGCAGGGAGGTCAAAAGAGTTCCCTGGGTTTTGTGTGGTTTCTGGTGAAAGTTCCTGTGGCTGAAATTGAAAGATGGCAAATGGATAAACGGAAGCAGTGGATTTGTCAGAGGGTGCATGATGACTAGGAAATTAGTCAAATCTATGAGGAAGCTTTCCCTCCAGACGTAGCAAAAATAACATTTGAATCAGAATGATGAGCTTTTACCGGTCTGTCATAAAAAAACAAAACAAACAAACAAACAAAAAAATACCAGTAGCTTAAATAGCTTAAATCGCCTGTGACATTAAATTTTTTTTGTTATAAATATATATGCATTTTTGGAAAGATAACATTGCAAAATAAATTTCACGCTGCTGAGATGAACAGTTGAGATATTTGCATGTGAAGTAACAGGAAGTGATGTCAAAGGGGAATGCCTGTGAACAGAGCATTGCTACAATGGTTAAAACCATAGAGAAGATTCTGATGTTCCTTTAGATTATTTTGAGACACAATCACAGAGAGATGAAGTCAGAGTTCAAATAACATTGTTTCAGTAAAAAAGACCGTAGAGTTCCTCCTTCTTAGAGTGTTCCCCTTTGATGTCACTTCCTGTTTCACTCTGGCTGAGCCATGTTCAAAAGAAAAAAATGCCATTTATGTGACAAAATGGGTAAAATCGTGTGTATTGTGCAAGGTTTCTCGAATATAAAGATGTTTTCTTTGACCTTTTTGTATTTGAAGGATGTGCAYGTCACAGCCGCTTTAAACTGTGGATTCTTAAACTATATTTTACTAGCTGTGCATGTTACCAGTTTGTTTGTGTGCTACACATCTGAACAAGCTGTGCACATTCATGTTTTTACTATAGAAATTAGATTTTTACGATTGATCTCTCTGCTGCATAAAAGCTGAGTCAGACAGCAGAACCTCGTTTCTTTGATTGTCAGCTTTGCTTGTGATTTATTGTTTCCCTTAAACCATAGATTTAAATCTATGGTTTGCATTTGCATTGCTATGCATTTGAAAAGACATTTGAAATACAAGTTGGAATATTTAACGTGTTTGTGCTTTTGTGGATTCCTGGTAGTTGCAAAATAAAGTTTACTTGGGCATTTATATTCTGAACAGTATTTCTATTTGGTAAATATATTTAGTGATTGAATGGCAACAGATCTCTGCTGGAATGAAATGGTGTGCAGCCAGGAAGAAGCAGCAGCGTAGTTTTGGGTCATGCTCTTCCTGTGTGACTGGCACAGAGATGTCATCCAGCCAGTCATGCAGGGGTCAGAGGCTCTGAGTATAGCCCAAAGGGTTTTGGGGCTGCTCTGATAGCATACCTGCTGTTACCCTGAAATGTTATCCAACMAACTGCAAACCAGCCCAATCTTYCCCACAGCTGYGGTGCTTTGCTTTGGGGTTGTTCTGCRATACCTCACACAAAGATGGAGTGAGGCCATTATACCTCTGGCTCTGCAAAACCTCCCTGCAGACACACGCAAACCTACACAGGCACGCTTACTTACACCTGCACAGACGAATATGCACAAACCTGCTGCCATCCACGCTCTGGTTGAGGGAGTGTGTCTATGYGTTTGTGTTTGTGTKTGTGYGYGTGCGTGCATGCACAGATTGTTACACACACATCAAACCAAATTGTGCTGTCGCCACAAAAAGGCTTCGGCTGCAGGAGCGCGGGCTCGCTGGCTCTTTTTTTTTTGCGAAGGGTCGAAGTTGACTGCAAATTACAGCTGTTGGCCGACCGGGGGCCCGTGATGGATCTCGGCGCACTCTGTGTTTACCCACACACCTGCACCTCACGGACGGGGAGACGGCAGCACCGCCGGGAGCACACAGCCATTTTGTAACACCTCAAGGAACTCTCTTTCTCTATCTCCTCTCTCTGTATGATGAGGTGGTGCCATTAAGTGAATTTGCTGTTATTTCCCCAGGCTCTTTGCTGAAGATGTCAAACCTCAGCCAGTGAGGCAGCCAAGGATGACTGCCTACACACACACACACACCACACTCTGCCACGCACATGATCAGCTTTCATGCTTCTGTGTAATTTATCAAATTGCATGGGCATGTGATGAATGGGCTCAGATCTCAAAAGGAGGGGGAAAAGGCATTAGGTTTGCATTAGGATGCTGTTCTTCCTATGTTACAGCTTAGTATTTAATTACAGTCCATGGTAAACATCGCATTCACATTTTCTTTAACAATATTTCCGAAGGTCTAATTGCTTAGCAGTTACGCAGACTACACTTGAGCGATTTACACGAGTGGAATCAAGTTGTTAAACAGAATCTGCTCAATTCGATTACTCATACTTCAGACCACTATATTCTTAGTGTGTGAAATGAACAAGAGGGTTTAATACTCTCTACATTTTCTCACAAATGTCCACACTCACACATCCTGGCTGTTGAAGAGGCTGCTTCTCTCCTGGTGATTTGTCACAGTTCCTTATTGTATTACACACCACCTCTCCTTCACACTCCAAATCTCCCCCCACCCCCTCCCTCGTTCTTTTCTCCCCCCCTCTCCTTTCCACTCCCTYGCTCCCTAAATAATTTCTTTACATGTGTGGGTGCCCCCCTCTCGCTGTGATTCTGATACTTCATAACGGCAGGAGGAAATTGAGCTGACCTTGAGGCTGCCGAGCTCCTTTATAATGCTGATGTATGGGGTTGTGAGCGCAGGCAGCCAGTAAGTGAGAGGCATGTTTTTATTTGCCGGGGAGCAGGGCCCAGTGTCAGGACACATAACAAGGTTCATTTCTCGCCCACTCGAGCTAGCTAGTGTGCTGGGAAGCTTAGTGTCAAGCATTCAAGTCCACTAGGTGTGATTTACCTGCATTAGCCTTTATGAAAAGGGTTGCATCACGCTCCCCCCGAGGGACGATGATAGGAAAACTCAAAAATAGCGTTAACCCCGGTGGCTATATTGGATTCGCTGAATTGTGATCTACATGCCGGTGCCGCACAGCATCATGCATTACCGTTGGCGAGGCCTTTTATTGTTTTCTCCTTTTGTTTTGGTGACAGGACAGCCCTTCAGCACCGATACAGTCTGTTTGGCGGCCTCGTCTCACCCTCGCTTTGTTACTGGTGTCATATTAATCATTATTTGTTCATTGTACATGGCCCACTTTCTGCTCTGCAGCACCTCTTCGCTCATCAGTGCAATCAGCCACGTTCAGAGGAAAATCAGCGAGCTCTCAAAACTGCAGTCACGGTTAGAAATGAGTCGGCTGCAGGAAAACGCACACAGTTTAGAATTCAAACACTGTTTAGAAAGAGGGGAAACTGATGAATCAAAAAACTCTAGGAAATGCAGTCCAATAGTGCTGCAGTAAATGTTACTGTTTGTGCTGCTTAAAAATGTATTTTTAAGGAGGTGTTAACATTTTGTTCATTTTATTTGTTTGTGTTTATTAGTACCCCATTGCCAGCTACTTATTGTGTGTGAATCTTTGTACCACATATTGGTAAATACTATCTGTCTGTTTTTAAATAGGCTAATCAGTTTATTTTACAATAGCAGCATTTTTTTCTAAGATACTCTTCACAAGGCATGCTGCTAGTCTCATCAATTGTTTTTTCCTTTTTTTGTTTTCCTTTTAAGGCTTTAGCCGATCCTTTAGTCAGGCACTGGCTTCTGACAGCAGCACTGGAATGGGTTTAGTGACATTTCACTTAGACCTCAGGAAATTCTGTCTGTTTGTAAAAAAAAAAGAGAGAGAGAGAAAGAGCATAATATGTCTTTTAAACTAAAACCTACAGGTCTGGTGGTGAGACTTGTAGTTAGGGCTGCACAATACTTGAATAAAAGGACATTGCAATTTTTTTCTCACTCTGCGATTTTTGCGATATGGGAAGATACAGGAATTTTCAGCAGATGACTTGAATAACACTTGCTATGCTGCCATCCTGTTGAACATGAACCTGCACCAATCTTACCTCTTTTTTGTGCATATTACAAGTCTGTTTTTTTATATTGGAATATTCTTGTTATCTTTTTGTGCTGGAACCTTAGTACAKGTTTCCTATCTATCATCTGCATTACGTGATTTGCGTTTTACCACAAAGGCTTGTTGATTGTTATTGACATTAAATAAACCTAACGTGTTGCCTTTGTGTCTATCCTAGTTTCTGTTTCCATTACACTTCAATATGAGCATTCATGCTAGCCGCAATGTTCTCTTTTCCTCCAAATTTTTGTGAATTTTTAATTTTCTTCCTAATTTTCGTCAAGATTCTCATTGTTTTCCTTCACACCTCGAGAATTTACTGACAACACTCCACTGAAAAACGTTGCCATTATTGTCCCAGAAGTTTCACAACAAAACGAAAGTTTTAGCTTTTTTGACACGAAGCCACTCACCACKACTGGCCAAAGCAACCTGTCAAAATAAAAGCYGTAACACGCAACCCATTTAGTGCAATGACTTACAGTTTAATGGTTTAGTCCCTAAATAACACAGGGATTTAATTTGCCTTCTACATAGCAGGACCTGCAATGTGACGATGATCAAATGATTGTGCAGCTCTAGTTGYAATCATCTKCAGTTTTGTTCCAACTGTTCCCCACGTTTGTTGTTGCATGTAAAAAAAATCTTTATCAAGTCTGTGGTGCATYGTACCATATTAATAAATAGTACAAAACAGCTTAGAACATATTGTTCTTGARCAAAGCATTTTATGAAATTATTACCTGTACATTGAGTGTTGTGTGTTGTATAGTTGCTGCTGTGGTTGACAGAATGTTAATTTGTGGAAGTACATTAATCCAACCAAGTCAGTTCTCTTGTAAAATGTCCTAACCTCACATCTGGATGCTACAGTTGGAAAACAGGCAGGGACMCACTTCATTCACAGCCCATCCAACAACACATCGACTGAGCACAAAATATGTTTTAGCTTCTTAACAGCRGCAGACTAATCAATGGAATCAGATTTTGCCGTCCATTGATCTTGGCACTCCACGGGCGAAGATAATTACACCCTGCACGGATAATAATATCATCAGCAGCAGCTCGTGGTCGATCTGTGACAGAAGGCTAAATGCTACTAAAAATCACCAAACCACGCATAGAAACATTTGCACTGCCAAATGCTGCGGAGAACGGTCCAAATCTGCTGTGCAAATGCCTCCCCGTCATTCTCCCCTCCACTCCTCAGCTCACCACAGTAACAGTAGTGTGGTAGAGAGGCCAGAGAGCCTCCTGGTGCTGCTGACTGGCATTCTGCATGTTGATGAATGTGTCGTCCTGACGGCTCAATGTGCTTACCTAATTGGAGCTGCTCGACTGTCGCAAAGAGTTTCTCCATCTCTATGGCTCTCACCTGCCTTACTTGTGCATTTCCTTAACATAGAAGGGTGTTTCATTTATGCTTTTTAAAGGCATCTCATATTAATCATTATGCTTTAGTTTTATTTGTCTCTTTTGTTTTTGCTCAGTAGGTGGCTACTTAAATTGAAAGACTGAACATGTTAGATATTTTGTGGATGATAAACTGAATTATAGTCTTATATTTTATAYTTTGTGATTGATTGTAAACAGTAAGAGAATCAATAAGTCTCTATTTAACACGTGCCTCACTCCACCTGTATAAACACATAATGTTTGACATTTTAGGAATGTAGAACTGCTTTAAGGGTACTTCCTTGTTTACTATGACATCATATCTGGGGTGTGASCAGGTTTTATAAAGATATTGTGATGATTGTTTTGTCCCTTCGGACTGGATGTACCAATAGCACTGCAATAATCTTTATGTGTGCAAATAAACATTTTGTGGCTGAGTACTGGACCGGTCTCCTTAGCCTGATTCGAGTTCTGATTGTACACATTTCTTTTCAAACATGTACTCTCATCGTGACATCTTATATTATAGATAAATATATTTTCAAAATTTGGCTTAAATAGCTACAACTTTGTAATTTTTCAACAACAAAACAAAAAAATTTTAGTCAAAAACTGGCATGAAAGGCAGCAGGCAATGTGCATTCCCTTCAAGGACTTCTTGTCTTTTAATTATGTGGAAGTCTTGGTAGTGATTAGCTGTTGTGGTAGACCAACGTCATGAGCATAAAATGCTTCTTTTTTTAATGTCAGCTAACTTTGATCACCGGTGGTGGTCATAGAAGAAGGGCTTTTAAACCTCGAATTTTAGAATTGTTTTGTCCAAAAAAAAAAAAAAAATAATAACTGAATGGGATTGACTAGTGCTGGCATCTTTTAGGCAGAAGTGAAGCAGCCACCGTTGGAAAGGCCGGTTTCGTCTTTGTGATCTTCCACATCACCCCATAGTGCTCACAGTAATAAACCTCAACTTGCAGAGCACCGAAGTAATCTCGCTCTCACATGAACACACATGCTACAATATGGGAACGGACATTTCTAGGCCTCTCGAGTTTGTTTTAGTTGCTCTGTTGTGACTAGTGGGAGAGACTGGATGAGCAGTTTTATATTAAAGAAACAATGTTGCTTGTCTTGTGCTATTTAGATATCGCCTCTAGGCTGAGATATGAGCAGATTATAATGGTGCAGGGTTAGACTCATGCTGATTTTTTTTAGAGGGGTTTTCGAAAACTGAGAGATGGATGAATCCGTGTGCTCGCTGGCCACATTGTCTGTCGCTGTGAAAATCCCGGAGTTGTTGAGGAGATTGAAAAATCAATGCGGCCTATTCATACACGGATCTAATCCTCAGATTTGCTGCCATTTAATCTGTGGTTATGGCAGGGCTCTGATGGCTCTAATACTGTCAAACAGATGTCCCCGCTGAGCAGCACAGGTTGGACTGCACCTGGTGACACCATTCAGCCCTGACAGTAGGTGGGACCATTACAGCTCGTCCTCAGGTGGCAAATATTACATAAAGCTTTCCTTATAGAGTAAAGTTACACTGAAGAGGAGATCAAGATATGTTGTGAGGTCGGTCATATGTTTGAAGTCAAAATCTTCCCTGGCAGGTTTTGCTCCTGGCACAAGTTTACATGTTCTCGACTTATCTGTGCTGATGTTGCGTAGCTTTGTGTATTTTATTTTTATTCGTTATCACCGGGCGTTCCACCTGTTTTCAGTCTCGACGTAAGAAAGTCCGTTCGAATCAAAATACGAATCCTGCAAATTGAGTTAATGCCATTGTCGCTCTGCAAAGACTGAAGGGCACACACATTCACATCCCAAGTATTTACTGTAATAAAAAATGCTTACACTGRCTTGTAGCAGTTGTGTGTGTGTGTGTGCTTTTTGTTTCTGCGTGTTAAAGAAAGTAAACGCAGGGAATCTCTCGATGTGCGGATGCTGAATGTGAAATGTGAAATGTCAATGTTATTGAACAAGTGCTCCGAGGCAGAGCTGTGATGTTTTTATTTCCAAGCCTCTTGTAGAGYGAGGCAGAGAAGAGAGAGCTCATGGGATAATGGGGGAGGTTCATGGGTGGGGAAGTGTGCATGTGTGTGTGTGTTTTCACAGTGTGTGTTGCAGGTGTAGGTGTCTAGATTTGTGCGTATTCAGAGAGGTTTATTGAGAAGAAGCAGATGAATACCAGCTCTGAATAAAAGCTCGCAATCTCCTTATAGAAAATAACTGAAAATTGTTTTTTTTTCCTTTGGTGCATTTTTGTGGCTTTCAATAACTATATTCACAAAAGTCAGGCAGCTGTCTTCACCCAGGTATACACCTGTAGTTTCAATGTTTTTTTCACTTTGTTTGTTCCATTTCCACATTATTCATGCTTTCCTATCTGTTTTTCTTCTTCCTCCAGTTTTTCTCTTGCAGACTGTTGTTCTGTCAATACTTGTTGAAAGGCTGTGTGACAGTGAAGTAGGAAATGAATGCAGTCAAGGTTAGTCTACGACACTTCTTGACACTGGAGTGATGACTTACGTGGTGATTTTTTTCCCTCCCTCCGTGCTAACTCTCTTTTCCCACCGTCTGTTGGACCTTGATCCTTTGCTCCCCGCGGTCTTTGTGCTTCTCTGTGTGATATTTCTCCATTATCGCTCTCATTGTTCCGTTTCTTCACTGTCCTCTTCCTCCTTTATCGCAGACATTTTTGTTGCTATTGAAACGTCTCTGAATCAAGCAGCTCAATCCCTAAAGCTCAGATTCACCTCTCGTTTGCTACATGAAGCCAGCTCATTTGTGTCTTTGTGTCTTGTTTGATCTTTTACCTTCTGAAATATTCCAGGTGTTGCAGCATCAAGATGCAATTTTTTTCATTTTCTCCACGTCATTACATTTGTACAATAGAGTATTAGGGCCACACTACAAGTTGTTTTTTATTATTACGAGAATAAAGTCAAAAATACAATGAGGAAAAAAGTCAATCTTACTTGACGTGTCGTCCCTGGGTCGGCTTGCTGTGGACAGCCTATATGCGTGTCACTGTGTTAATAAAGTAGGACATCATTACTTTTTGGTCACTTATACTAATAATATTCTATCCACATTATGTGACGATTAAATTCGTCAATGCATCCATTAACTGCTGTGCCATATGACTTTAGTTCATCACATGAATCCATCGAGTTAAATAATACTGATACCAAAGTGTAAGCAGTGATAAGTGATAAGACAGCTTTTTCAGTTAGGAGTTCTGGTAATATTATGACTTTATTCTCTTAATGTGATTTTACTCTTGTAATATTTTAACTTTCTTCCAGTTATTATGACATCATTCTCATATTATTTAGACTTTATTTTTGTGACATTTTTCTCGTAACATTAAGACTTTTCTTCTTGTGATATTACAATATTCATGTTTCAATTTTCTTCTCGTATTATTTCGAGTTTATTCTTGGACGACTTTTTTCTTGTAATAATTTGACTTTTTTCCTCATATGACCTTATTCTTGTAATATTATGACTTTATTCTTGTATTATTTTGACTTTACTCTTGGACAAAATTTTCTTTTGTTATTATGACTTAATTCTCTGCCTATTTGGACTTTAATATTTCAACTTTATTTTCATATGACTTTCTTCTGATAATATTATGACTTTATTCTTGAATTTTTGGACAACTTTTTTAACATTTTAATGTTTTTCTTCTAATATTTTAATTTTTTTTTTTCTTTAGACTTTATTCTGGTAGTGTTTATGACTTTTCTTGTAAATTTTGACTTTATTCTCATATGATTTTCTTCTCATTATGACTTTCTTCTCGCATTATTTTATATTCTTGTATGACTTTTTTCTCTTAATATTATGACTTTTTATTCTCGTGTTATTTCAACTTTATTCCTTATTCTATTAAAATGCAGAAACTGCAGCAGTGTCTGTTTGAGTGTCTACAGCACTGCTGGAGAATTTAGTCACAATACAGATAGGACTGAATTTCAAAGCTGGCTAGCAGGTTACTTAATGAGTTTGGTAATTGGCTTGCCGTAGCCTCCGTGCATCCCTGCACTCCTGCTGCTGATACGTGCAGGAACAGAGAGAGATACAGGCTCTACCCCTCCTCCTCTTTTCTTCACTCGTCCCCTCCATCCATCCGCCTTTTTACGAGCAGAATATAAGAGCTAATGCTGCACCATGCCTCCAATATAAATGCCCTACTGTTCTTGTTGTAAAAACAGTTACAATCGCACATTTCCACTACACAAAATCAAATACTAACAATCCTCTGTTTCTCACCCACCGTGTGCTTTCCCACTGAGCTGCTTTTACATTCATACACTTGCACCTCCTGCTACACACACACAGTTTTACATGTTTCGGGTTTTTTTGGGGTTTTTTTTTGTGCATCATAGAGATATGTGCATTCTAGCGAGAAATTTGAACAGAGTAGCAGTTTTATGTGGCTACAACAAATTGATGAGAAGCTACTAGAGGAGAGGGGAAAAAAAAGACAAACTAGTGAGCTTGTTATGTAATTTTAAACTGGTAAATTTAGTTTATAAGTTCCAAATTAGAGATATCAAAGGAACACTTTTTGTCTCAATTCTGCAGAGCCTTTGTTGTCAAAACTGAACATTTCGCTTAATAACCAGACATGTAAATAAATAGGAGTGTCAAAAACGTCTCATTGGTTTAGTTGTTGTGACTAAAATAAGGATAATTTTCAGTCTAAATTGGCTACTGCTTGTTTTCAGGGGGTTATTTTAACTGGGAAC
The DNA here is from genome assembly GCF_001266775.1 of Austrofundulus limnaeus. Taxonomy (NCBI): domain Eukaryota; kingdom Metazoa; phylum Chordata; class Actinopteri; order Cyprinodontiformes; family Rivulidae; genus Austrofundulus; species Austrofundulus limnaeus. The sequence goes on from NW_013952405.1 coordinate 7,067,540, forward strand.
AGCTAACAAAAACAAAATATTCTAGCTAAAGAGAGAGCTTTTCACCTTTATCCAATTACTCCTTTTTTATACTTCTAAAACCCCACAAGTAAAGCAAGAATAAATTATCATGTAGCTTCCTCTTGCTTTAAGACAGCTGCCAAGCTTTGCCGTTTTTTTTTTTTTTTTTTTTTGATCTACTCCCACAGTGGAATAGCTGATTCTGAACGCTGTAGGGGTTGGAAGGCCAAAGCAGAGCTAAGTGGCTCCTCTTGACCTGAACACTGATCTCCAAACTGGCTGCTCCGACTGCACACAGGCTCGAGTTTTAACCGTTCGCTCCCATAAAAACGGTCTAATCTTTCAACATGGACCTCGGTGCTGCGACTGTGTGCTGTCTCTTTGAATAACATCCTTTTCTCTCCACACCCTGAGCTGACACGCTGACCGAACATTTGCCTTTGAGATTACTTTTCTCTACTATTATTCAACCCAAATGGAAAAAAAGGGGGTGAAAAAAAATGACGACAAGAAAAGTGAGGTGGAAGATTTCAAGAAGTTAAAAATTGGCTAGAATAACTTGTGAACCACATTCTCCTGATCTGTAATGGATATGCTTATTCGAGTTATCACCATCTATCTGTTAACTATGTGGCTGATTCATTAGCTTACACACTGAGTGTAGTCATGTGTAACCAGAGGAGAATAATTGATTTTTGAAAAGGCACCGGTTCTAGAGGAGGAGTGGGGGGGGGGGGGTACATCAGTGTGTGCTATATTGAGCATACATGTGTCATAGATTCTTTTGTGTGTAGTTAATTTTTGATTTTTTCCGGTTTATGTGCCTCAGCTCCCCCTCCCCCACTGTGGAATACAGCTGCAGCCCTGCTCATTGTCCACAGGGTGGCAGCGTGTGGAGGTGAGACAGCCATGTGCCYTGTGTGAAGTGGAGCAGTCCAGCTATCTGAGTGCATTAGCTTGGAGACAATAATTACACACCCCAACTGCCACTCTGTCTCGTGCTTTCAGGACCTCTTGTGCTTAGATAACGTTTGAGAGTTTTAATTCTGCACCAGAAGAGGATTTTTATTTTTTTTTGTATTTTATTTATTGTTTTTATTATTTTTATTTTTTTTTTTTTTACCCGGAGTCAGAGTTAAGCATCAAAGATGTACACTATTTGTTTATCATGTACTGTCTTTGTTCACAGAAGGACTTGCCCGATATGTAAACTTCCTCTTTTTCACCCTGTGTCTTTGTGGCTCGCTTGGAAATGCAGTCCCATTTCTCAGAACTTGTCCTCTGTGCAGCTACAGCCGGCTGAACTGCCCTTTCTTTCAGATGAATGAGGCCCTGTTTGGCACAGAGAATCAGACACAGACGGTCCATGTGAGAGCTAAAAATCAGGCGGTTTAGTGAAATGCTATTTTAAATTTTACACGTGTGCGTTTGTTACTTCCTGCTGTGTGTGTTTGTGTGTTTCTCTATTACCAAACTAGCTTGTGARCCACTGGATGAATTTTAATGAAACTTGCAGAAAGTAAAGGTCCTTTCACACTAGAATGTTTTACAAATTATGCCAACTTGTGAAAATATTGTCCAACACTAAATACGTCGGTTGCAGATGGAGTAAACTCTTTTAGATGTGTACATGCTGTAATGCTAATGAGTTCAACAAATATAACCTGAGTAATTTATTCATAACGTTTTCACAAGTTTGCATAAGTTATCTAAACTGTTATAGTGTGACAGAACTTTAATGACTGTACATAATGTTTAAAACTCTTTGACTTTTTTTAGTCAACTTAATTCAAGATGGCTGTCACAGATAAGCAACCTAAAACACAAAAATGGCTGCAAATCAAGTCACTTTTTTTAGTTATTGACCTACGACTGATAATCCACAGAAAAACTCGATAATGTCGATCGCTCATGAACCATATTGATGCTAAAATTACACTGTTAATGCTTTAAATTTAGCACATCTCTTTGTTGCAATTATAAAATGCTGCACCGGAGCGTCAGGTTGGAGGGCGGTTCAGTTCAGTTATAAACACTGAACTAAACTAACATATTTAACTGGCTCTGATTGCACAATAACATCAGAATCAACATGCTAACATGTAGCATCCATGTTTACTTTTGTAAACACCATGCTGAATGTGATTTCACATCTTCTGGGTTGTTAGCAGCCCCTTCCCTTTGTGCAGAGTTGGACTGTATAGGAGAAGCAGACTGTGAGATGTGAGAGAGGAAAAGAGAGCTCTTCTTTTTTTTCCCCTAAACAACGCAGCATGCGCCGTGCCAATGTTGATCCGGTATAAATTAATCATGTGGAACCGGTGCTGAAAAACTGCCAGGTTTTGGTATCAATCCCTTGGTAGTACCTAGGGTTGGATATATGTGTGTATGTAT
>NW_013952405.1:7069943-7075469 GCF_001266775.1 Austrofundulus limnaeus
ATATATATATATATAATATTTGACACTTGGCAGTTATTGCAGCCACAATGTCGGCTACATGCAAGTGCGTATTAATCATTATCAGCTAAATGCCACAATTAATCTGGATAAATTTTAATGCCAATATTGTCCAACCCTAGTAGTAGCTGAGACTGATCTCCATCTCATTCTGAGTGCTAACAGATTGTGCAAGTCTTTGGTTTCAGATTRTCCCATTAACTATAATCAGTCCAAATCAAGATCCATATTACAACACAAAAATGCTTATAATGGGCAAATTAAACAGATTACATAAATCCTTTTTTATGTTTAAAGCTTTGTTACGCCCTTTTTTTTTTTTCAAACCATGATCTAAGAAAAACTCTCGGTGAATCCCGGCATACCTTAGTTTTTGTTTACAGCATTTTGTTCCTGTCTTTTATCACAATCTCTAAATAAGCATTTTATTTGCTGTATTTAACAAAGAGAGAACACTGTTTTCCTCTTTCCTTCATTTGATAAATTTATCTGACAGGTGGCAGCTACTTCCATCTGGAGGAAGGTTTCTGTGTTCTTTTTTTATTATTATTTATTAAAACTCAGCAGACCATTACCAAATGGCTGCTGCAAGCAAGTTTTATTCTCTTGAGTAGCCTGTGTAGCTTGGCAAAGAGATTAAACATATGTAGCCTACAAGTGTCTTAGTTTTCAGTGTGTTGCGAGGCTGCCAAATGTGACGGTGAAGAGCTATGTAAACAAGATGGCTATGTGACGGTAGACCTTGCACTGATTGCCTAAAGTGAAATCCTATTCCTCGGCTTCACTCACATTTTTACAGCTGTGTTAATGATTGCAAATAAAGGCTCGCTAGGTAGCAGCTTGATTACTATCGGATAAGGTGTTTTTATTTTCACGTAGAGTCTCACCTTGATGAAGTGTTTAAGAAAAAAAAGGATGCAACCTTTGTTGTCTGGCTTTTAAAGCCAGTGTTGAATACTAATTTTTGTTGATACAAAAGCGGTCAATAAAATAAAAACCTTAAATCCACTCATCTACAAAAAATTGACTATATTTCCTTGAGTAACTTCCTTTTAATTTACTTTGTTGAGGGATTGAAGACGAGTGTTTTATTGCTTCCCCTTCACCCAAACCCCTCAAGGCAAAGTCTCTGTTTTAATTAGTCGTGTTGGAGCCTATTTTTCCTTGGATTCTCCCAACTTGTAAAATGCTCTCTTAAGAGTCTATGAAGGCTAAAAAGGGCAATGAATGATTTGAAGTCAGCCTTGCCTGCTGGCAGAAAAAAAAAAGGGAGGGACTCTGAGCACTCACCCTCAGTATGAGGAACAGTAACTTCTAACAGCACTCACACAGAGCCTTTGTTCTTTATGGATATAGTACGTGTGGCAAAGACAGGCGCTGCTTTAAAGTCCCATCTGGAAAACCACTGTTCACTTTCTAATACAAGAAGAAAGGCTCCTTTTGGATTAGACTTGCCTAAGAACGGTAAAACAGTCTCGTAGTTCAATCTAGCACATTCGTTCTTTTTTATTTTTATTTTGGCACCGGGGAAGTCAGCTTGCAGAAATAAACCCCCACCATCATCAAAGCCTAGCCCTCTCCTTGGTTTACAAGTCTGTTTTCCTCTCCTGATCCTGTTTTCTCTTTAACTTGTCTGCTCATCCCTGGTGAATGTATTAAATGAAGTTACTAGATATGAGTGCTTAAGAGGCCAAGGCCTCTGGGGCTTGCCAAGTCTCTCACAGGCTTGGCTCAGTCATCCGTGTCACTTTTTTTTTTCCTGTTGTTTCAGCTACTGGCTGACTTATTTGTATTGCTGAGCACTTTTTTCCCCCTCTCTCTTTCTCTCCTGCTTGCTCCATTTGCTACCTCTGAGTGGCTCCCCCCCCAGTGTAGAGAAATCAAGCTAGAGCAAACAGTTTGTGTCGGCCACAGCTTTTGTTAAGTATTCATTTTTAATGAGCGTAAATGGCTACAGAATCCTTTAAAGCATGAATTGAGTAGTCAGACTGGGAAAGCGGGGAGATGGGAGGAGGTTTTGTTGGTCTTTGATTTTTTTTTCTTTCTGTTCAGTAATACTTGTACTAGTTATTCAAAGATGCAGCTGAATGATATTAAGAATGATTTGATGTTCACTTGAAGAAACATCTTTGTTTTTTTCCCCCCTTTCGTTTGGTTTTCTTCGCTTTTAGAAAACAATTTTGTTCAATCATAAAAAGGAGCACTTTTTTTTTTCATTTTCAACTCGTGCACAACACTGTTAGATTACATTTCTCTCCGAATCCAGAGAAGGAGTAACCAGTGCGTTTTTCTGCCAGGATCGAAAGGCACAATGGCTGTAGAAAAATGGTGCTGGGGGGGTGGGGGGTGTATTGTGATGGCCCGTTTGAATGCTGAACAGAATTGAATAGACACAGTCAGCTTCCCAGATACATGCTTAGGCCTGTAGAGTGTGGAGTGCTTTGCTTGTAACTGCACCGGTTGTCTTCTTTCATTATCGGTTAATGGTGCCCAACTTGACAGAGCCATGTGATAAACAGAGGAGCTGTGAAATCCTGGAGGTGGAGTTCTCGTCTGCCTGATAATGGGATCTCATCTGCCAGGGAGGGGAGCCCGCCCCGCCAGCCAATCCAGCTTTGCTGTGCACAGCCCTCGCAGTAGATTCAGCGCACTCGACTCGCTTCTCTGCTGTCTCTGAGCCAACGAAAGCCTTGTGTTGTCTTAAAAGCGGCGGGGTTCGACTCTCTCTCTCCCTGTTTGGTAGATAATAGCCGTTCTTATCAGCCTTGCATCCTCTGAATGTTTGTGTAGCTGAGGAAAGGCTGCAGCAGACTGCATGCGTGYGTGTACAAATCATAAACACTGACCTTGTGAGAAATGTATACAAACTGCGATAAGGGAGGTGCTGCGGTGTTGGGTTGCTATGTGGAGAAGGAGTACGACTTCTCAGGACATTTAGCCTCCTGAGCAGGAAGAGGTTTTTACCAGCACACAGCAGAATCCCTACCACCCCCAGTGCTATTAAAGCAAAGACGACCAATGTGGTTTGTAGCACAATGAAGCCCCCGCCCCCCCGCACACCACCCTCAACTTGATTTCTATTGATCCACACTGCCCCGTCTCTCCTGCTACCCATGTTTGGCTTTAGTGCGAAAAAAAAGGCGCCCAGCTCACACTATTTGCTTTAGTTAATTACATTCTGACAAGGATCAAGCTTCATGTTTAGGATGAAGAAAATGTGTCGAGCAACTGGTTAAAATAGAATAAATCTGTTCATTTATCAGTTAAAGCGGCTAATCTTTGTTTCTCTCCTGGATGAGTGATGAGAGGTTTCCTTGGCAGCGTTTAAACAAAGAATAAACAAACTGTTGGACTCCATTAAAAAAACAAAACAATGAGTGTTTAGACTGAAAAATAATCAAAACTTTAAAATCGGATGTGGCGCTCAAGCTGTTAAATCTACTCATTGCAGTAATAAAGTCTGATTAAAGAAAAAGTAAGAAATAAAACAGTAATTTGTCCTTGAACAAACATTTGTGAGCAAAACGAAGGGACAAACAGCTAAAGTGACTGAAAATAGGTCAGCAATAGCGGCACACATGAAAGAGTTGTTTGGGTTGGTGAAGTCTGATAGTTTTGATGTTTTGGTATGTATTTACAATTAGATTTGTTGAATAAAATATGCRAAAGAAAGATAGGTTGAAACCACAAATGGGCTGGTTTTGAWGAAGTTTTGCAAAAGCCATGTGTTTAAAAGCCAACGACTTTACCTCCCTGCTTTATGCCCTTTATTTATCCTTGATAGTTGTTTCAAGGGCATAACATACACGCAAGATTCTGTCTTATATTTACTCCTAAAGTTTCTATCCTTTCTGCCATATTTGTTCACCTACACAGACTACAGCTACCATGATGTAGATTAGTCAAGTAACTTGAGATAAAACTACTGGTGTAAATTCTTTCAAACATTTGATATAATTCAGGATAACATTTTTATATGTACATTTTAAAGCCATAAGAGCTGTCAAAATGCAGGATTTTTTGATTACTTTTATATGTTTTATTTATTACCAATAGTCTATTGCAGTATTTGTAATTAATGGGCAAAATCAACAGTTGTGTTTTGTTGGCAACAATTTTGAGTCAATTGTTTACATTCAAACATCAACGAGTACACTTTGGGTAGTTTTGGTGCGCAATGGATATTGAGTCGGTAAAATAACCCCCTGATGTAAACAGTCAGACAGAGAACAATGCAATCAGAGACGCCAGGTTGAAAGCCAAAAGATAAGCTCTTCTCTCTTCTACAAAAAAAGTGACTAAAAGCTATAAGGATAAAAGTTGACAGAAGATGAGTAATTTCAGGGGAGGGAATCATTTGAATTCCTCTTTACTGTAACTCCACAAGCCCCTCTTTCACCCCTTTTCTGAGGTGTGTCTCAGATCAACTCGTTTTGATGCCGTCTTTTTAAATGCAAAGGAGGTGCTTCACACCCGCCCTCCTGCAGCTTCCAGACCGATCCATTCCAATTTAATAGAGTTTACGACTATATAGCTGCGCAGAAACATATTATTTACAAATTAATTAAAAGATGTCAAAAAGGGAAGACTTGTCCATCCAGCCTTACATGTTGGAGCCAGAGTCTGACCCAGAGCCAAAGGAGAGTGACGACCATGAAATTGTAGTCGGTAAGTCCAGACTTTATTTGGCAGTTCCGTCGCGAATGCTGTGATGTAACAATTGAGAAAACTGAACAGAAAAATATGACCCAAACAGAATATAATGTACACAGCACTGGGATGGACTAAATTCACATTTTCTGCACTCCTAGAGACTCCAGGTACAACAAAATAACTCCCAGAAAAGTGTATTTTACATATGTCCCCAGCCTTTTTTAAAAGTCAAAGAATCTTTCCTGCTGTCATTCTGCATGATTGTCAGTTTTCATTGGCAGCGTTTTAGACAAAGAATAATCTGTTGTCTCATAATAATAATAGTAATACAACAAAACGCGTGTTTAGAAGTAGGACAACAACGAAGATTGAAATCTGATGTGACACAAAATCAGCCTCCTCAAACACAGCTAATGGACCAGTCTCATCATCATCATCATCATCATCCCTATTTGTTCCTGCCTTTTTTAAAATGGGTGGGTTGGGGGGCGGGGGGGACTAATTAATTCATTATCCAAAAAATGCAAATGAGCACCGTAATCCTGAGCATCATCCAGTCTCCTCCTCCCTCCCCGGTGGGTTGCATATACATACTAATGTTTTCAGATTGGAATCAGCGACCTGTTTTATGTTTTCTACATTTATTCAAACGTATGGCGTCATTCATTAAAGCCATCGCGGAGTTTTCTTTGTCTCGCCCTGGTGTTTCAGTCACATTCCCGTAAGCGTTATCATATTGATCCGATGGGGCGCCGATGATGGTCAGCCGGGGCCACTTTGGCTTCCTGATGCAACACACACACACACATACACAGACACGCACACAGACACACACAGTTCGCTTCCCCACGGGGC
>NW_013952405.1:7075544-7077097 GCF_001266775.1 Austrofundulus limnaeus
CCCCCCCCCCAACCTTTTGTCCCTGACGATTATTCGAATCCAGTCCATGTTTTTGTTTCGCTTGACTTCATTTTTCTTGCCCTTTTTTTTTTCTTTTTTCATATATAAGAAGTGCAGTCGGCGTTAATTCTCCTTCACTAGTGTGTGGGTAAAGAAAGACTAGGTCAGCCATGTGGATGCGTCTGTTGAACAGCTGAAGAGGAGGAGGAGGCTTTACGGAGACGAGGAGAGCGTGGAGTGTGTGTATGAAGGAGGGTGAGAAGAGGAGGGGGGAGTGTGTGTGTGAGAGAGAGAGTTTGTGTGTGTGTGTGTGGAAAAAGGAAGCAGAGCCTGTTAACGGAGAACTCGCTGGTTTCCTGCCCCTCGAAACAAGCGGCCGTGTTACTTTTCATGTGGACTGGATCACCGATGGCTCCAGCAGCGCGGGGCCGAAGAAAGGAGCACTTTTCCGGGGGGTGGGGTGGGGAAGACTTGGCTGACGCTCCGGTGCTTCTCTCTCTCTCTTTCGGCTCGGTTATTTCGGACGTGAGCAGTCTATCAGTAAAGTGAAACCGTCTTTTGTTGAGTACTCGCCTAAGCCCCCTCTCTCCTCGTCTGTACGGGCTGCCTTTTTTTTTTTTTAACGTGGATTTAAAAAAAGTGTCCCGTGTTCGGCTCGTTTCGTCCAGGTTCTTGGATTTGGTCCCACTCTGGCGTGCCTTGTTTTATTCAGCGGGTCACCTCGGGCAAGGGTCGTGCTTTCAACTTGTTTGCAGCAGTCTGTGGGACTCCAAAGAATCACCAGACTGGCGGGTGAGTATTTGTATAGACAGGGGGAAAAAGTACAAAAAGAAAAAGCTTGCAGGATGGTTGTTTAAAGTGTGGGAGTGTATAAATGAAACATAACTGGAGCTGTAGTGGTGACTAAAAGCCGGGTAGCACTTGTAGTTTCAGTTAAAAGTTGCCTGATTTTGTTTTTACCCGGAGGAGGAAGTGTGAGTGACCTGGAGTCAAATGTTTTGAGTGCTCAGAGGCAGAAAGGAGGGGGCTTAAAGTAAAACTTGTCTCTCTCTAAACTGTTTTAGACCCCAGAGCAAACCTCAGGGACCTGATTGGTGTAAAACAGAGCTTTAATGACCACTTGGTGTAGAACAATAAAGCAAACATGACAGAGCCCTGCTGCTCAGGAAACAAACATAAAAAATGCTTTGAAAATCTGCTTTGTCTGCTTTTTATTTTGGGGACTCCCAACTACAGAGGCAACAAAAAAAGCTTATTTTTAATAGAAGACGCGTTAAAAAGAAAGGGATTTCCCTTAATTTCCTTTTAGAGACTTGGAAGTGTCACAGCAAGCTCTCTGTCATGAACTGATTGTAGGTCTGTAAAGAAAAAAAGTTATTTTTCTATTTAGAAGTATTTGTGTGAGACCGCTGTACCAGTTCCAAACTGTTGAAGGACCCCCAAATTAACTTGACACACACTCACCCCCCACCTCTCTCCATCTGAACTCCTGAGGCTTTGAACTCTGGCCTGAGCACATGCAGCTCTCACTGTGTGTGTGTGTGTGTGTGGGG
>NW_013952405.1:7077121-7098530 GCF_001266775.1 Austrofundulus limnaeus
GTGATGCATGTGTTTAGACCAGCAGCTTAGGATTTAAAAGCAGACTAGTTATTTGTCTGAAAGACAGCTTATCTAGTGTTTTTCAGTTGTTAAAAAAGATTGGGTGGGGGGGGGGCTAAACGGCTGTAAATTGATCATAACAGTTTGTGATGTCAGATGCTGAGTCCACAGGATCTGTGGCCACATAAGGCACAAAGCAAGCTTACCACGCTCCCATCAGTGTAATGTTTTAGAAAAATACAATATGCTCAATTTAGAAAATTTTGTTCGTTTCAAAAATAGTTGTTTTAAAGTTCTTAATGGCTTAACTTCACCTCCACTTTTAAGTTAAATTAAACCAAGGACTGACGGAGGTTTTAGCACTAGAGCCTCCTCCAGAGGAGACCTAGAGGTTCCTCATAGGAAAACAACCTTTGGACAAACTATTCTGTCAGTCAAAGGAGGTCACTTTTGGAACAGTCTCCCAACAACTATAAGGGATTATCCCAGTTATTGTACATTTAAAAAAAACATCTCAAACAGTTTCTTGAAAGTTCCCATTCATGCACTTAATGAATAATTTTAAATCCATTCTTGTATGTAATTCTCTGGACATGTATTTGTGTTCTGCATGTGTGATTGTATATTGTGATCTTATGTTGTTTTTTTCTTGTGAACATCTTGTGTTTTTTATTTTTTATTTTTTTCCCCTTCCTGCCTCAGGATTACAGATGTAAATTAGCWACTATGCTATAATCTGGCTCATTTACAGTCTATACAGAAGTATAAGAATGTTCATTAATGTGCACTGTCCTGATTAAATAAAGAATATATGTATATACCCTGACAAAGGTTCAAATCCATGCCCGGAGGAAGTGTGTTGATTGCCTTTCAGTCTTTGTCACATTAAAAAACAGACTCTTCCTGGAATCCTGCTCCTGTTATTGAAGGGAGTAAAAATGTTGCTACGCTAGTTATGAGAAGATAATCTTTGTTTATTACCGTTTTTGTAGCTATTAAGTGACTTTGAGTATGATAGTTCAAAAGTTGAGTTTGGCATTACATTGGTTAATGTTACACAGCAGGCAGTGGAAGGTTGTCTTTTCAATAGTTAAAAAGGTTCACAGAGCTTTACAAGCTGCATAGATATGTCWCACATTGGTGTGAAAGCACACTTACAGTTAAACATAAAATATTTTATCTGTGTCCTCGTGACTCACGTCTCTGAACAGCCAGTAGCTGTTCACTAATCTTGGATGTTACTTCTAGTATTTTTTAGTTTGGACTTGCCGTGTTATTCTGGAACAAATGGTAACAAAGACCTGAATGATAAGACCTTCTATTCCTTTTATTTTTTAATTTGTTTGATGCCACTTGTTCCATTTTAAAGTGTAGCGTTTGAGCAATAAAATCCAATCTTGTTTTTTTTTTCCTCCACTTGACAGCTTACTTAGGATTTCAAACATGGGTGTTTTATGTTTGGTGGTCACTTATCTGCCCTGTGTGTAGTTGTTTTTAAGAGTGATGGGCCTTATCTTAACAACAGCAATAATCAACAGTGCAGCAGAAATCATTACAGCTTCAGTCTCATCTGGATAACGTGTAATGACAGTCTCAGTCTACACCGTCACAGGGGAAAACTTGCATAGCTTGTCCTTGTGAACTCTTTTTCAAAATGGCCAGGCATCCTTTTTCCTTCTCTTCCCCAGAGGTTAGCATATCCATTTAGTTTCACTGCTTGTGGACTGAATGAAAGAGGAAGTGGTCAGCCCTCCTTAATGGAGTTGCACGCCGAAGTCTTGATTTGTTTTGCGCTGTAGGATTTGTGCGGCTAGAAAGCGCTGAGCGTTTCGCAGGGAAGCTGCTGTCAAACGAGAACATGCCAGCCTAAATCTTAATTACGTCCACTGTGCCGTTCTGCCGTCGCTATCATTTCAATCACGTCTATTTGCAGAGCTTCATGTGAACGTTTGTGGGGGGGAAATTAAATCTGATGCTGGAATTTGATCTGGGTCTCAGTCCGCAGTCTGTGTTGTTGATTCATGTAAACCAGAGGAAAGCATTGGTAGCGGTGTGAGTCACCCCTGCTTTACAAACACCAGTCTCAACCGCTGACAAGGTAGAGAGAAGCTGGTAAACATGCAGCTCACATGCGGGGAGCGTGTGCGAGTGTCACCTCCGAGGAATCAGAGAGGCGATAGCGGGATCAAAGAGGCTGTTTCTGACCATACAGGAGGAGAGATGCTTCGCAGTGCGAGGCTGCAACGGCTGTCTGGCTTTGCAGAGGCTGCTGAATGTTTGACAGGGCATTGGAAAAACATTATTTAATCTGCCTGCATGATGGCCCTCACTGGGATTGCACCATGCTGCGTCTCTTGCCCCCTCTTTTCCTCCCCATGTCAGGGATGGCAGGAGCTGGGTGGTAGAATAACACTTTGAGGTCGTCGGCGTGTTCTTATTTTAACATTATGATTTGATGCATAAAGAAGAGGAGAAAGGCGAGTTGTTTTTGATGCCACGTTTCCAGGCTTCTCATTTCTTCCTAATGAGAAAGTCTGCTGGGGTCTTTATCGTTTCCATTTGGGTAATAGTCTGAATAGCTGAGTCGCATTCCATTGTAATTACAATCGCATGATCTAGTTGTTATTGTAATATGTTATTTGAGTGAAAACACATTGACTCGTTTWAAAAAAAAATGCTTCCACATCTTTAGCATATAAACAAAGCAGAAAGGCTTTCTTTCTGTGGCTTAGCTGCATAAATCTCAGCCTTATGAAAGATATTACTTGTAGTACCCCTCCCACTTTTTACTGACGACACTTTGCACATTGTCTTGTTAAAACGCCGTGTAGAAAATCGATGAAAAGTCACGGCTCTTGTGTCATTGTTGGTAGCACTTCCACCTCCTCTTCGTTCTGAAACTCGGTCGTGGTTTTGAGGCGCGACGGTAAATCTCTTCGTGTTTTGTTGAGTCTGTAAACGKGTTTCATTTCTAAATGGAACAAGCTCACGCTGCACCTCGTGACCTTTTGTCCTTGCAGATGGTCCAGCAAGACATTTACTTTAGCCACAGTTGGACATAGTATCTGCTAAGGAGGCAGTACCCTCTGGTGGGTGACTACAGAAATGGGCGATTCATAGAAAATCAAACTGTTTTGTGTGTGCAGGGGGGAAAAACGAGCGATATCTTTTAATTAAAATAAACCTCAGGAGCAAACGATGGGTTTAGAAACCAGGATAATTGAAAATAGGCTCTTTCTGCTTTCTCCCTCCCTCCTATGTCTGCACGTCCTTAAAGCATCTGAGCCCATCAGAGGGCAGTTTTCTCACATGTTAAGTGGGGGGTGGGGGTATCTGCCCTTGTTAATTCAGTGCATGGTCATAAAGTGGAATAGCGGTCCCCCCATGGCCTGCCTGCTCCGAACATCCTCAATTGCCTGCATGTCCTCTTTACCTCTTTGTCCTCCCGGTTGACTGTCCCTTTGACACCGGCAATAACCTTCCAGTCTTGATGTGAGGGTTTAAACTCTGCTGATGTCTGAGGGAGATGGTGACAGTACATAAATCATCATGTGCCAGAAAATTACATTATMTCATGGCTGTCATGTTTAGTTTCATTCACCAATTTTGAGTTTTAGGTACTTGGAATTGTTCTTTGTCTAATTTTCTGTGCTTAATTCCACCCAGATGGCTGTTTTTTTTGTTCAGGCCTCGTGTGCCAGAATCAGTACTGTCTTTGAATTTAAGTATTGACCTTTCAACCCCGCATCCACACGAGTAGCAATCAAACRGCATCAGAGGAGGAAACGCTCATGCTGTGCGTTCATATCCTATTTTATCAAGTAAACATTTAATGTGTTTAAATTTACCACAGCTTTATTTATGCATMGAATCCGCTGTTAAGTCTGAATTATACATTAGCCGATGAATAATTCATCAGTGCCATTCTTTAATGATTACTTGCCAGGCAGCGAATGGTAATATTTGCTGATAAATTTGCCCATTGATCTTGCTTGTGTTTAATCAGGCTTGTAGAGATGATGTGTACTCCGTTTTCTGGTGAGTTTTTACCCCCTTTGTTTTCAAGGGTGTATTGAAAAAGCAAGCTAATTAGTTATTTTAAAAAGGTGCAAGTAATTTGCTTCAAGTTTGAATTTTATAAAAACTGAAGTCTGTCAATAGAGAGATCTTAAAAAYAACAACTGAGGTTCATGTAATAATATACATTTCTCTTTATTTCTGCTATTAGAATGAACTATTTATTCTTTAATCTCCACAGATCAAAGTTCAATTACATTTTTGCTTTCAAAAGCTTGTGTCTTTTCCAACAAGCTATGTGCATTTCTAGTCTGAGTCTAAAGACAGTCTGAGTTGGTGGATGACAGGTATTTGATAAAAGTTGTCTTTCAATATGTTGTCTTTATTGGCAGGGGCTTAACATCTGCACCAAGCAAGAATATTACCACATTACAATGCTTTGAGCGCAGCATTGCCTAAGCCCCGACACACTGGCTGTAACTGTGGATATATTGCTTGTCCTTACAATGAGAAAGTATTGACTAGTTRTCACTCATTCATTTGATTAGTTGTGTGGGTGATTCTGCTTTTCATTTGTCACTTGGGCAACCTAAATGGAAAAACACAGCAACAGCCTCGTTCTTCTATCCTGCATCGAGGCACCGGAGCAGTGCAGGCGATCACATCTGGAAAAACTCTCTCTAAGCAGGAATGAACGGGTTTATCACTTCTAGTGTATAGCTGGCGCTTGTCAGCTCAGTTAGTGTCCACAAAAAGCCAACGTTTGACAGCTTTTCTTACAGCAGAGTGTACAGCAGTGTGGGAGTGATGTACTCCGACAATTCCACTTTGATTTTGCAGCTCAGTTGAGTGTGATTTATCCTTGTATTTATTGTGTCGGCGACTTGCTTCGTTTTCTTTTGTCTCTGAGAAGAGCGGCTTATAGCAGTCGGCTGTTGAGTATGTGAGACAGGTCATAAGAAGACAACCTTACATTTAATCCGGCAGGATTCATCAGTGCCCTTGTTCTTCTAAAAAATAATGAGGTAGACAGCAAGGGCTGCCCCAGGCTGCATGTAGGGAGATGATCTCTCTGAACCGGCAAATCATTCCTGTTTTTTATGCTAAAAAGACAGGCTAATGACTGTTCTTGATTTGTGTCAGGGCTTTAAGTTAACTAGCGTTAATTCTCAGAAAGATCTAATGGGCTTGATTGTCAAGCYGAGCCGAAGCAGTCAGAGACAGGCTTGTGCTTTGGTGGGTGGTGGTGGGGTGGGGGGGTGTAATTGTTTTTGCTGGCGGTGATTTTCTCTGGAAGGGATGACTGCACAATCCAGATATGTAAACACAAAGAAACTGTAAGGCAGTGTGCTGATACAGAAATTTCCTAGCCKTGCCCAAACTCTCTTTGAATTTCGGCTCGGTTGTGAAAGTTTTTTTTCGCTAACCTTTTGTCTGCTCAGCTGAGCATTTCAAACATGTAAATCTTAGGTGGAAAATGGAGATCTTGAGGAAATCATTAACTGTGACTGCACAATGTGAAACAAAGAGGGGGCGAGGTAAAGACAACAGATGCTCAAAGGGTTTGATTCTGCTTACTGGAGCATGACACTTTGAGTACGGTGAGGAATTTTATTGTTTTCATGGTAGACAATGAGACCTTCCCAGTCATCTGTTTGTCAGAGGCATTTGCAAAATGGACGTAATACTAATTATATATTTATCAAGACTTGCATTTCTGCTCTGAATGTCTGATTGGTTCTTCAGCAAGACTTCTCGTAATGTTTACTAGGCTGTGGCAGCAGATAGAACTTCCAATTTTTATGTTTCATAAATAACACAGCTGCCTCGGTTCTGCACCAGTAAGAACAGTTGGTATAATAAAGTCAGATAAAGATCAACTTAAGACCCACCAGGAAGCAGTCCAGTTTGCAAACATCCAGCTATTGGGGTTAGTGCTTGAGTCAGCGTTGGGGCAAGACTGGACATCTGTCTCCTGGTGCTCTATAACGCCCACAATCCCTCCCACAGACTGTCGGCTTTGGCACTCGAGCAGTACACCGGTTGCTGTAGTACACCCAGCCACCCGCAACACTGGCTTATCTCGCAAGCATAACAAACAACATGGTAACAGAACAGTTTGAAACCAATACAACACACAGCAACACGGGGGCCTTAAGAGCCCTGTGCCATCATAACTCCACTTCAAAACGCAGGCCTTTGTTCTGAGATTGTTGGAGAAGACATCATAGCGAGGTAGCAGCACATCTTTTCATCCTCAAACACACTCACTCCCACTCAGTCAGTCTGCTGTCGGTGAAGGAGATCCTCGTCTTGATAGGGCTTCAGAGAAAGGTATTCCTCTGGGACTGTTGTTCAGAGATTTTTTCGGTTCTGTCTCACTCTGATTATAGGAACACTTGTAGATAATCCTTCCTTTAATGGGGGGGGGGGGGGGGTCTTGTTGCAGCACTTGGTGGAGTGAGCTTGGAGGTGTGAGGGCCCTAATAAGTCAAAGATTAGAATTTGTAAGCAGTTATCGCCTTGATGTCCACCGCTCTTTTAAAATAAATATTTAATGACAAGGTGGCTGAAATAAAGCTGTTACAGACTGCTGGTGAGAAAATGAGCTTCTATTTAGAGCGCATACGGTTCCATAAAGCCATGGCATTGGTAGACAGCCCAAGGTTATTAGTGTGGTATGAGAGTGTCTGCAGGTCACCGAAGAGTTCTCCCTCCTTTCATGCCGCAGTGATACGAAGGAGAGAAATGCATTCGCTCAAGAATCCTTGATGCATTAATGTGTGAGAAATGACACTATTGTGGCAGCGGCATTACACTTCATGTGCAAAATCCTCATCGCTAAAGGTGCACTTTACTTGAACTGTTTCCACTGGGGGGGAAAAGACTCTATTGGCCTTTACTCCTATAGCTTTGCTTTGTTTCGTATCATAAGATCTTTGCCCTCTGGGTGCTTGTTCGATGTCACTCACATCATGCAACATTGATTAAGGTTGAAGTCGGTCCTGCGATGGAGTTATCACAGCGTAAAGACAGATTTGCCCACATTTATTCTTCCAACCTTACACTTTAAATCTTGAGTAAATGGAATCTTTAAATTTAAATTGCTATTGCTGTTGGACATTGCATGTTGATTATGAAGTGAAGCCTCCATTACAGCGTGAATGTTTCTGCTCAGTAGATTTAAAACACTCGTTTAGACTCTGCCTGATTCATCCTGTTTACTCATTACATGATAGCTGTGGTGAAAGCAATTACTTTCAGCTTTCAAGTACCTTGCTTTTGGTCACACTGCGGCTCTTATTCATTTCACTAACGCTCCCAAGGCCCCGAGGCTTCCAATCAGTCCGACAAGTGGCGTTCACAGACATCTCGCCCGTCTGCGTAGGGACTAGGTGGGTAAACACGCAACAATCCGTAAACCTCGTCCTATCGCTGCTATTGGATTACCAGCTGCTTTTCCAGGACTCATCCGCACAGATGAGCTTCGAGATCAATGAAGCTCTTAGTGCAGYGCTAATTCGATCAGGAATGGCTTTGCTGCTGCTGATCAGAGATTATATGTATATCTATAGATGTGTGTATTTTTAACGTTAAACAAAAACGTAATCCAGTCGAGCTTGTGTCGTTTAGCCACATATTTTTTAGCTGCTCCCATGCCCACAGACGTCAATTAGAGAAGCCTTTCGTATTCATTATTGAATTGTTGGGTTGGCCTGCTGAGAACAGCGTCGAGATGGAAGTAGTGAACTGCTGCGTAAAGTGATCCGGCTAGTTTTGCTGAGTCTAGCAAGAAAGCTGATTTTTTTTTTCTCCAGCAGAGCAACTGGCATCATAAATAAGCTAAGAGCAYGTTTTCGAAGGATGAGGCGTTGTCGTCTTTGACAGTGAGCAGAGAGGATAGGTTGAAGGGCATATTGACCCTCCTGTTCCGAACGGCCAAAAGCAGACTTTTCATTGCCCCTTGTTCCCTCCTTAATTATTGTTTGATGCTAATAAAGGAGGGGGTGTGGGGGGGTGGGGCATGTTATGAAAGATAATTATTCATTGCAGCACTTTTCCTTGTTGAGGCGTGTCCCCACCTCATCCTCTTTCCTCCACCCCCTCCAGCTTGGGGAGGAAGCTGCCAGAGCTGTCAATTGAGCACAGCAGAGAAAAGATGTCCCCCTCAGCCTTTTAAGGAGAGGACAGGAAGGGAGCAGGGTGAAGGACGCCATTTGCCCAAGTGATATACGAGGAGAGACAGCAATATATGTAAGGAGCTGCTAAAAGAACGATAGAAGGTCAAGGCACATTACACTTTAGCCATTTATTGGTGGAGAACATAGTCTGACCAGGACTGCAGAATACAGTTACTCAGCAGCAGCAGTTCTTGTTTATAAATCTAAGTGCTGTGTGTGCAGTAGCCTGCACATTTTAGATGTGCAACGGGCATACAGACAGATGAATGCTTCACTGTAGTGCAAACTCTCTCAGTGGCCTTTTTATAAGCCCACAGATGCTATTTTAACAAGATTCCAGCTTTTCAAACCTGCCCTCCTAGATTTTCACTAAGCAAATGGCAGATGTATTTGAGGCTGATTTCCTATGCATGAGCACAGCATATGGTGTGCTTAAACACGATGTAAGCATGGGATTAGTTAACAGTTGTCTCATAACAATGTGGTACTTTAGTGCTGTTAAACACTTACTCTAGCTTTGTGTTCTCTCTTCTTTTTTTTTTAAATAGCGAGATAAAATACCCTCAATCTCACGAAAGCATGCAGCCCTCAAATTGGAAAGTGAAATATTTTTACAGGCAGGGCTAAGTTGTATTTTTATTGTCATTAAAGAGGAGAAGTTGGTGAGGCTGCCATGGTTAAAGCCTAACATTAACATTCCAAGAATATCTGAGGCTTATTCGCAGCAACTGAGATACACAGCCAGCTTTGTTCACCTTTTGGAATAAAGAATGCAGTCGAACTACATGCGCTCGGTCGTGTTGGTCTGTTTTTTTATTGTGCCACTGTTGTTGCACTGTGTGAAAGCTGCAATGTGTAATTCAGTGTATTATCGTTATTAGGCGTTGGGGAAGAATAAATAATATGCAGCTTGTGTTTGCTGGAGGCATAGCACACTTATCAGTCGGGGATCAAGTCTCCATTTTACACATGAACAGACAGAGTTAATCTGCAGATCATGGCTGTACACTTTGTACACCACTACTTCTATTTTTTTATTTTAGTTTTTTTTCYCCCCTAAAAGCCCATTGTTCTTCAGCAGACCCCTGCTGTTAATCTTTTTTGGAAAATAGCTTCCTTTTGTAGCTGATGTCTATATTTAGGAGTGGACCTGCATTTTTACTTGTGGTCAAAGCAGTAAAACGTGCAAGTTTGGCTCCTTCTCACTCCTTTAAGCAGTAATACTGTGTATTTGTAATCTACCTCTGTGTGTGTGTGTGTGTGTGTGTGTGTGTGTGTGTGTGTGTGTGTGTGTGTGTGTGTGTGTGTGTGTGTGTGTGTGTGTGTGTGGCTTGTGTGCATGTGTGGCTTGCTGTACTAAAATGCCACAGCTGTAAGAGGCCAAGTCCCAGGTACTGTATGTTTTATGAGCTGTCCTCAGAGGATATGGGAGCTCTGAGCTCAGATCCTGCTTGTTGTAGCAGCATTTTCATCACGGAAAAGTGAAAACACGCAGCATTAGGCTGTGTTTACAGCACCACCCTGCTTGTGGTTACATTGAAAGCAGTATAGCTACACAGGTTCATTATTCATTCCCTTGTCCTCGTGTTCACTGCAGAGCGTTCTTCCTCTCTGCTGAGGATCACTGGACTAAATGACTGAGACGGCGGATGACAAGGCTGAACGCTGCACTCAATATTGCACTCTCCTCCCAATTCACCTCCTCGTTGACTGCTCGCTAAATCAGTCCTTTTCCCCCCTCACAAACACTCTAATTGTAGAATATTTACTGACAGCATCTATTCGCAGTGTGTACACATTAACTTTGGAGTTACAGCTCAATGGYCGCGGAGAACAACAAACAAAACGGGATAAAAGAGGAATCCTTTGTTCGATTAATTTTATAATTTAAGCGAGTCAAGATGGTTTGTGCTGTGGCGGTTGGTGGTTAAGAGGTGTTTGCTCTTGAAATAAAATACCTACCTAATTAGAGGTAATGCCGTCCCGTGTCATGTCGAGGTGGAGGTGTTTTGCAGCTYGGATCATTATAAGGCATTGAAAAGAGTGTGGGGGGGCTGTCCTCTACCTCCTCCACCATCTGCTCAAGCGCAGAACAAAATTTGTTACTGCAAAGCTTAATAACTTAGGCAGAGAAATTGTTTTGTGTACCGATCCAGTGGCTTTGTTTTATTTTGCAAGCTGTTCTTAAAGGCATCCTTGGTTGCTCCTGCTGGCCCGTGCTGTCAGTCTGAAACCTCAGAGCTGTCTTATCTGTCACTCTAATCTATTTATGTTAGTTTTTCCTCTGTGCTGGCACGTCTCTCTGTGTGGCATAGTGATTAGTGTAGCTGGAGGATGTAGGGCAGCTGTATGAATACATTTCCTCCCCTCTCACACTCATTTAGACTACCAGTTGAAGCCGAACTGATGGATAGGCTTGTTAAGCTGATAGGCAGATTGCAAAGGAAGAGTGGGGATATTTGATTGCAGAATATCAGTGAAAGTGGTACATGATTGAGTGCTCAGATATTAAAATCTCAAGAGTCTTTTCAACAGGAGGGGAGAAAATCACAGATTTTTTTTTCCTCTACTAGTAAATCTTTCTACTGCTTATATC
Source organism: Austrofundulus limnaeus (assembly GCF_001266775.1). Classification (NCBI taxonomy): domain Eukaryota; kingdom Metazoa; phylum Chordata; class Actinopteri; order Cyprinodontiformes; family Rivulidae; genus Austrofundulus; species Austrofundulus limnaeus. The sequence continues at coordinate 7,087,916 of NW_013952405.1, forward strand.
TGATTGAGGAAAATTTCATGTAATTCACCCTCTTTCCCTCGCTCGAGCTGCGCTCTGTTGTATAAAGACAAATGTTTAAAGACATACATGATACAGGTCTTCTAGTACAAATCAGCCTTGAATGTGTCCCCGATGTGTATTTATAACACTCCTGACCCCAGCCCCGCAGGGTAAATTTCCATTTCAGCTGCATAATACTGCAAAAAAAAAAAATTTAATAATAAAATAAAAAATTGAATTGTCAGTGCTTCGCCAGATGTGAAAGACACTGCAAAAATCCTTTTGAATCTGCTCCTTTATTCATAGTGTAAAAAAGGCTTCTCGCAGATCTACAGGGGTAACTCAGTTATGAGCCACGTTGACGATAGCACTGCTTGCCGCCACATACCTCACATTCTCCGGCTTCTGTTATCAATGACACTTTGGGAGAGGTCCTTTTACTGGCTCGCTTACGATTACATTCTTAAAAGTGTCTCATTTAGAAGAAAGGAAAAGGGGTGACAGCGGACAGCCCTGGCTTCCCCCCCTCAGAGCCGTGTCAAAGCATGATGCCTTGTGAAGCAGTCACTGCTGATRAAATAGCAGCCAGCTTTGCTCCAGGAAGAGCAACATGGCAAACGCATGTGTCTTCAAGTAGCTGGTATTGGGCTGCAAAATGAAGCAGTGCTCACAAACSTTGTAGATAATGGACGTCTTGGATTGTGGAGCAGCCGCCTCGGGGTCATTTCAAGCTCTTGCGGTGAGCCCACAAATAGAGGGTAGGAGGGGATTTAGCCTTCTTTTAGAGATGGAGTAGAGGCTTAGACCACATGGAGCACACGAGATATTTCACATGTCTGTTGCTTGAAGCTTTAAACCCACGGATGAAGTAAATATTTGATTAGAACAGATCACAAAAAAGTCTTGATTGCTATTGTTAGCCTCAGTGAATTTGCAAATTGTCTGTTTTATCTTTTCAGATACTGATATTTGATTGCAATCAGTGTAATTTARTATTAAAATCTTTTCTAATTCGACAGTGATTTGTTTTTTTATATACAAGTACAGTCTTTAGGCTTTAACTGAGGAAAAGAAATATAGCTTAGGGCTTTCCAACATTAACGTTTTTTTTTAACCTGCTTAAGTAACCCCGGAAGTGGTCTAAAAATAGAGCTTTGTGCATTCAGCATTAGCAAAACGTTGGGAGGGGAAAAGTGCTCATGAGCGAATTGCAAAAAAACAACAAAAACAAACGAGTGGAGCAGATCTTCACCCTGCCAATGAGARCTAAAACAGCGGGGCTCAGAGACTTGGCAAACCACCACTGCACCAGGTAAGACAAAGCATGCAGGGTGCAGAGACCACAGAGAATCCCTTATGAAGTGGCCTAGCCYTCGCCTCCAGCTGAGCCTTTTCATTGTGCTGTTGTTTCTATGGAGCTTGGATGGCAGTTTAGATTAGATCACTCTGAGTAATGGATTGGAGCTGACGAAAACCTGCTGCAGCTCAACATCACCACTGCTAGGATCCCGGCACTACGGAGGATCTGGCTGGTTTATTCGGATCAATTTGAGGCGCCCTCATTGTTAATAACCCTGTGTATATTCATGCTAACATTGTTCTCCTCTAATCTGTATTCATGCGAGTATTTCATTCAATCCCCCTGCAAAGCCAGGCCTAAATCCTTGCCAATCACATTTTGCTACTTCATAATTCTCCATTTGAAATTGTTCATTCAGTCTTCTCTGGTAATATAAGTGAACCAGTCAGTAGGTCTTATTGTCGTTACATTTGTTGTCTGTTAAAGGCTGAACAACAACAAAAAAAGGCATCTTGTGCAATATTTGTATCTAAACYTTTGTGTAACAAAATGCACCGTCTGTACAGGCATTCAAGCGATGAATGATATTTTAAATGTTTATCCTCGGACTGATTTTGATTAAAAAGTTAAGCATAGATTTAGGTACATGTGGGAAACATACCTTTTATAAGGTTGTTGGGTGGGGGGGGGTGGTGTTTAGTAACATAAACCTGCTGGGTGGCCATTGTGGGGGGATGATGTGTTAATCGAGCCACAAACTGTGTGGTTTTTTTCAGGCCAGAGGTCTCATTTTAAAAGGCCCGCAAAAGAGAAATGTATTTGAGCGGGGCCCCGCTGGCTGCTAGCCCTTGACTCCATTGCAGTAATGTAAATGGTGGATTAGGTGCCGTTAGCCGGGACCCCCTCAACCCCTTTTCAGTCGCCGCCCCCCTCCTTCGCTTTTCCATTAAGACAGCTGGTATCTTTCAAAGGGTCCTGGCCCAGTGATTGATGTGTAATAGCTCCTAGCCTCACCTGCCCCCTCACAGCATTATTCATCAGCAAAGCTGCAACCAGCACTGCTTTCCACTAAGAGCTTTGTTTTTTGAGTGGAGGGCTAGCTTTCTCACTTTCTGTTTTAGTCTCTGCCCTTCTAGTTATTAGTACAATATGACTTTAAATACCACATAATTAGTTTAAAGTGTCTTTCTTTTAAAAKACACTTTGACTCACTTTGGGGTTATTAAAGCAATGTTTGCAATGTTTCAGCAGAGTAATTTGGACATGAAGAATTTGGARACGAAGCAGTTGTTCGAATTGTATCCAGATGCAAACTAATGGTACCTTGAGCRTAGATCCTTACATGGGCTTACATCTGCTTCTAACATCAAAAGAGAATGGGTCAACCTTCCATTTGCAACAGTTTAAAGTCCTCGTTGGCTTCACTGGAAGAAGCTTATGTTACTGATTAGAGGAGAGAAGAGGTGCTTAGCATATACACTGTTTCTGGCATCCCCCAGGATTAGAGACGTGCTATCAGATGGTACTGTTGTCAATGTTTGCATGTTTGTCACACCTCCATGGCATGCTGCTGGAAATAGAAAGAGCCAAAGATTTGAGATGAACACCTGGCAAGTGTAAAATGCCAGTAGATGATAGGTTTTTGTACTTTGCGGGTCAATCTGAAGGCACTGTTTGCTGCACTGGTTAGTGAAAATTAAAAGGTTAAAAGTCAGTAAAAGTTTCAGCTGCATTTTTTTCTTTTGCTGTTTATGTAAAATCACTTCATATGCTCACCATTATACTTGTTTTTCTCCCCTCTTCAATTTTTTTGACATTCCTCTAAAATTTATCCCTGCTCTTAGATTACATCATCCCCTCTGCAGAAACTTTACGTAATTGCTTTACAGAGTGAAAAGTAAGAAAGCTAATTCCAATGATTAGTGTGTCATATCTGTACAAAATCTTAAAATTGGCTTTTATGGTAGTTTGTTTATTATTAAACACGTTCAGTAGAATTTTAGGATTAGTATTTCTTAAGCTGTATTTAAGCTTTAAAGGGGACATATGCAAAATTCACTTTTTAAGCCCTTAAATGCAATTTGTTATGTACTTAAAAGTCTCTAGGAGTGCAGAAAATTTGAATTCAGTCTCTTCTAATGCTACATAGATATCTTTATATTTTGTTTGGGTCACATTTTCAACCCTATTTTCTATGATTTCTGAAYTATTACATCAAATTATTTGTGACAAAATGGACATAAGGTCTGGACTTACCAACTACAGTTTGATCATCTATACTCTCCTCTGGCTCTGGGTCAGACTCTGGCTCCAACATGTAATCTACGTTCACACCGAACACGTTTGAGCTGCAGGAGCGGCCGGTTTACATGCAAAGTCTATGGTGGACGCGCCTCTAGGGGTCTTGCGGCGCGTCACATCCGTTTAGTGCTGCGTGCAAGGAAGCGGAAGGTGCGGCAGAGCATTTTCTGTGCATGTGGTGCGGCGAAAGCAGCTGACGCCCGAGCTCAAAAATCTGAACCTTTTGCTGCTCGACGCGCTGCTTAAACCAATCAGAGAGACTCATTTTTCCACGTGACAGTTTGCTGAATGTTGCCCACTAACCAGAAACAGACGGACAGGAGCTCTTTAGCTGAAATCGACCGTCTACAGTTGATGTTCTGGCTGGAGATATCAGCACCGATGTGGGTCAGCAGCTCGTTAAACTGGGCTCGGTCGGGACAAAAAATAGTCTATCAGCTCGCAGCTCCTGAAGTGGTGAAACTAACTGAACCAACCACCTCTAAATCATCTGGTGAATTAATTATCTGCTGTGTGCAACGTTCACTTGCTCTTTAGTAAATAAAGCAAAGCCATATTTTTTTTATTTTACCTTCATTTCATCCGCCGAAGACAGACAGGAAAAAACCAAGATGCTCCTCCCTCTTCAGTCGTGCATCGTCTCTAGTCCCGGTCTGAATGTAGCACGTCCAACTGGAGGCGTTGGGCGCTTTTTTGCTGCTCAAAATGCGTTTGGTGTGAACGTAGCATAAGGCTGGATGGACAAGTCTTCTGTTGTTGACRTCTTTTAATTAATTTGTAAATAAAATGTTTCTGCACAGCTACATAGTCATAAAACCCTCTATCAAACTAGAATGGACCGGGTGTGAAGTGTCTCGTTTGGATTTAAAGAGACAGCATCAAAATGAGTTGATCTGAGACACTACAGAACAGAGGTGAAAGAGGGGGCTTGTGGAGTTACAATAAGGAGGTGTTCAAGTTCCACTTTATATAGACCCCAACTGAATGATTTAAATGTGGAAAAGGTTTTAAAAGCACAACATGTCTCCCTTTAATCACAAACTGTGTGAAACCTTGTCTGCAAATGTAGATTTAGCTGTACATCAAATAAAWCTGTAGGTGGTATTTTGAACTTTAAAAACTCTTTTTGGTGAGTGTTTTTCTACCAGAACCATTAGCCGTTGGTTCAGAAAGCTAATTCTGGACACGGGCCACGCTTTGTCTCTTTGCACTATCTTAGGTATGTATCGATGGCATGTGTGAATCCTTGCGAAAACATGCCCGTTGGAAAGCTCCAGAGCCCTTTCATCTTCAGTGTTTGCTAATGTGTTCGTGTGTGTGTGTGTGTGTGTGTGTGTGCTGGCAGCCCGATGGTCGCCGTGGTAACTCATCATTAGGTGATTAATGGGGCTGTGACGAGGCTGCGGTTTAATAAGGCCCAGCGTTTGTGTTGAAACCGACGACAAGAGCAGCTGCCCTGTCAGTTGGTGTCTGCTCAYGAGACGACAGCACCCGCTGCTGTGGAGGGCCGTTGTCAAATAAGCTTCATAGCACCCGTGTGTGTCAGTGTGTTAGTTTGAGGCGACGACTCGCCTCCCCGCCTTCCTCTATTCTTCGCCTCACCTTCTTTGTGGCTCTGCCAATAAAAGGCTTGTTCAGCTGCAGATGTGGCGTTCAATTTTTACTCTGCACCGATTTAGCTTTACCCGGCTCGATCCGTGATTCCTCCCTCATTTTTCACCCTCATGCTTCCACCCTGCCATCAGGACCACGGTAACACCGGCACTGATCGCCTGGCAAGAACCCTCCGGGTGCTGTAATAAGTATTTCTAGTTAAATGGTTGCTGTGGGGGGTGGGGGTTAACACTGGCAGTAAATGAGAAGGCTCCTTTTTGTAGGTGCAGACAGTGTGCCGCTTCAGCTTCAACAACTTCTCTGTTTATGGAGGGTTTCGTGAGAAAGTGGTAGCTGGGTGAAGATAGCTGTAAGTGGCAGTGAACTAAGCATGGCAAATGACTGACTCTGCCCTCTTTCCTCTCCCCTCCCTCACCCAGCGGATTGCTATATTCTTCCCTCCAGAGCTGTCACTTCACATTATCACAGTAGTGACTGTCAGCCAGGGTAGTGGGTTGGGGTTGGGGTGCGTTGCAGCAGCCAGGAGTGCACACACACACACACACACACACACACTCTCAGGGATGAGCAGAATCCAGCCTGGTGTCATCACAAATGGTCTTAGCCAAGCTATTCTAGTAACTCTGTCATTGAGCTTTGTGCTACATATTTTATGTGCTCTAGCAAACAAGAGAACTATTTTATGTGCCTCAAAAAAACAAAAAAAAAAAACAAAAACAAACCTTAATTCATCCCTGAGGAATCTTGCAAAACCATAAGTTTCTCTTTCATATTCAGTTTGAACTTCCTTTTAGCTTATTGCCTTACTTGCAGCACTTGCCCTCTTTATTTAATTTATTATTTTCTTTTCTTTAAAAAAAATCTACTATCTGTTTCTGAAAGAAAGGAAGTATGTTCAAGCAGGAAGCTAGAAAGTTTGTCTTTGATATCACTATTCCTCTAGAGCGTTAATGGTTCGGAGGGAAATACCAGCAATTACTGTGATCTCAGGGAGCAGTCTGCACAGTTACCTCATCTTCAAGCTTGCATTTCTCTCTCACAAAAAAAATCCCCTTTTCACCGAAACCAGCCCCTTTACATTAAAAAGGTAGAAATTATTGTAAAATCAAAGGTCACAGACTCAAACTAATTGTCCTTTTTTTGTTCTGCTTGCAGTTTTCCTGAAACTCTAGGGTTGTTGGTGTGGCCGAATTTTCCCTGGATTTGACTGGTAAATTCAGAATTCTGAAGCCCAGGCTCACAGTCTACCTTTCACGGAGGCCCAGCCGTGAGAGGACTGAGGAAGGCACGTGGCGGATCATGACGGCCGACAAAGAGAAGGAAAGAGAGAAAGAGCGGGACAGAGACAGAGACAGGGACAGGGACAAGCGGGAAGCCGGCAAGTCCCGCCGGCAGGACGTGGACCGGGGCGACCGCGAAAGCGAGAGCTCCAGGCCTCGCCGCAGCTGCACGCTGGAGGGCGGGGCCAAGAACTATGCAGAGAGCGAACACAGCGAGGACGAGGACAACGACAACGGCAGCACTGGTGGAGGCAGCGGCACGGCCGAGGAGGCTGGCAAGAAGGGCAAAAAGAAGATGCCCAAAAAGAAGTCGCGCTACGAACGCACAGAGAACGGAGAAATCACATCCTTCATTACAGAAGACGATGTCGTTTACAGACCTGGAGGTGAGTCTGTTTGGCAACAAACTACAGTGAACACTATTTACTGCTTACTAGTTCAAACTTTCCAACCCCACAAATGCCCAAATATACTTGAGAAAACAAGAAAAGATGATCAATAATTGATTGTTTTAAGGAGCCAGTCATCTCTTTTGTGTAGGGCTGCAGAAGYGTTGCATATTCTTCAAAGCATCAACTCTCTAGCAGCAGAAACCCTCCCTCAGGCTAAAAGCACTGCATCATGCAATCAATGCTATGACCCACTCTGAGCTTTGTCTTGAGCTGAGTCAATAAAGCAAAGTGGTGCTTCACTAGATGATGCGATTGTGACGACTGCCACGATAATGATTTCATCCTAACACCATTTGACTCGCTGAAAGTACACTATTGTCCGTGGCACCAAAAGATACTATGTTTTCCTGGAAATATTTTTAAACTATGATACYGTGTGTTGACTGAGTTAGGCGACTGATAAAAACAAAACTAATCTTATCGACGGCGCTGCGCTTTTATACATTGTTTGTGAAATGTTTGTATTACTGGCGACAAAGTCAACACTCGCTGAAMGGGAGAAGCCAAGCTAAAACTAAATTATTCAGTTTCAGCTTGCTGTGTCTTTTCATTTATCTTTTTTTTACACTTATCTGGTACATTTTTCCACTGAGGGATAAATAAACAATGATTGCATTCTGTTCAGTTGTTTTACAGTATGTAGAAGCTAGTGAAAGGTCAAGTAGTGGAGTCTAAAGTATATATCAGGTCTACACAGTTGTACTGAAATAAGGTACCACTTTATTAAACACACAAAAAAGAGATCTATTGGGTCTTTTTATTTATTCTGTTTGTGGTGCTTGTTCGTTTCTATTTAATGATGGAGATGTTAAACATTCTTAAAACTAATTTTGAAGCATTGCTTATATTAGAGCACATCACACACTAAAGGTGTTAACTTTTTATACCTGCCTGTTTGTGCTGAAGTTGGTATCAGAGTTTTGACCTGGTACTGGTTATAATTGCTAACCTTTTCCAGCAAATAAAATATAAATATATTTGTTTAGTGACAGGTGTTATAATAAACTAAAAGGAATTTCTCTCCCTATAAAAGTAAATGTGCTTCAAAAGGCATATAAACACAGTCAACAGTCTCAGCACGTTAGCCCTGCCCAGTATTTATATTTCCACATTCAACTGAGCAGCACAGCCAGTGTCAGGTTGATGAGGAATATTTATGTTTCTTGTCCCCTCCTTCAATTAGTTTGACAGGTTTAGCGTGACTTGAATGCCACGATCCACCCCTGCTATGAGGACTAGGGTTGTTAGATCAGTTTAGATTAAGAATAAGCCTTGACTGGTAGTGACAGCCTCAGCACCCGTACACTCATTTGTAATTTACCTCCTGATGTCATCATGGAAGATTCTCCACCTCACCAGCAGACTTCCTGCTGTCTCCTCTCCTTATTGTTCCATTGATAAGCTGTGTGTGTGTGTGTGTGGGTGGGGGGGGTTGTTTCTCTACTCCTGCCTGGTCACTGGTAGCAGCCTTTGTGCAATCAGATTTGATGTGTGCAGCTTAGGCAGACACAAAGCCTGCAATGGATTATGCTTTACTAAATGTTAAATCCTTTTATAGCCATCTAGTGACATACAATATGTAAAACTGACCACCCCCAGAGGGGGATTTGCACCTCCCTACATTTAGGGAGGAGAGGGCCGTGCAGAAACTGAAGCACAATTTGTACCAGTTGCTATGTTGATTACTTCTGTCACAAAGAGCTGTAGACGTGCAGAGCCGTGTCATCACATAAGAATAGGTAAGCTAGTATTGAATCCCCAGTCCCCACCCCACCCCCAGTCTTTCTGCTCAGCCTTTTTATCCCTTGAAAATGGTTTCAGGCAGCTTAGTGCGCATCGATTGGATGAGAACGAGTGGAAAAGGGGAAGTGCAAGTGACCAGTAGGTAGGGCTGCAGCTAACTCGAGCTTTGCCRTTGCTTCGAAAGGTTGGAGGAGTGAGTCTGTGGTGGTGGCCAGAGGTCTGTGTCCCAGACCATTCGTATGGTCTGCCTCTGTGGTGAACAGCCCGGCGCAGGGAGAGCAGACTTACCAGATCGATCTGTGCCCTGTGGCTGAGCTTTCACTACTTCTCCAGGCCTGGTTAGACAACTCTGACCCTGTTCTCCACGCTCATCTACCCCCACCACCCCAGATTATAGATCCTCTCTTTAGAGATTATACACATGGCCAAGGGGGATCAATAGGAGACACTGTAKAAGCTAAGAGACACACACAAAAGAAAATATAAGTCTGTATACCCATGCATAATCTGCTGATAACTAAAATTGTATACATGAACATCTACACTGTTGTACAAATACATGCTTTTGTTGCACACTCATGCACTTCTAATGGTTCCAGTCTTTGGTAGTCACACTGCAAYAGACTCAGCAGCACAGTTTAATAAACACAGGAGTATTCCCAATACTAACCCTCCCCACTGCAGCAGGACTCTGCTTGTTGTTAGTGGATGGCTACCAACTCAACTCTTCTTCTCTCACTGTCAGTCTGACTGACTGTTGCAACTTTAAAATGGAGTCCTTTCAGAAAGAGACACTTCTATTCTTTCACCTTAGTTTATGTCACGAAGCATAATTTCCTCATCGGTTTACTGACTTTACTGGCAGCGCTTCAGTCATTTTAGATTTTAGAAAGTGATTGTGTAATCCAAAAGAACATTACAGACTTAAGTGAGAGAGAGAAAAAAGACATTCTGTGTATCAGTGTTGTGGGAATTCTTCATGTGGACAGCTGGTGCTTCTTGCTCCAGCCATCACAGACTGCTGGAGGGACAGTGTTTGTGTGTTTGACAAGTGCATATAAAACAAGCTGTGCAGCAGGAACAAATTTTACACACAAACACACTCATACACTGAGCTCAATATCAATCCCCCTCCTGTCTTCTAACTAAAAACTTTTAAGTGGAGAGTTCAATTCTATATCACAATCATGTAACTGTTGCCTTCAGTTGTTATGAAAAAGCTGTATATATATACATATATTTATCCAAAATATATATCCAATAATAAATTTGATGTTGCATCATAGCTTATCTAAATAGTCCTCTGTCTCTTTAAGAGCCTATTGTTTCTGACACTCCCACTTCAGCGCGTCATGACAACCATGCTTTATACTATTTACAACCTTTCTTAGGAAACTTCATCATGTTTTGCAATATCATGAGCACATTTTGGTAGTCTGGAGCTGTGTGGGGGAGGGGTGCTCTCTGAGGCAGGAGCTCAGCTGCAGACAGCTCCAGAGCGGAGCTTTGTGTAAAGAGGCGGTGCTTTGTACCAGCAAATGTTTAGACCGCTTGGAATGGTTACCAGAGCAGATTCAAAGATCTCTCCAACATTCATGAATGAGTCAAAGCWACAGTCTGGGTATGTTTTAGATGAGGAAATGACATTATAATATGATAAAGCTAGAGAAAACTCAATTTTGTTTAATTAACACMCCCCCAAATCAAGTTAATATTTCTTGCTTTTTATAATCACAAGAGCTTTATTTTTCTCTCCACATAATCTAAACTCACTATGTTATATGACRTATGTATTTCAGTTCAATTTGACAGATCTTATTTCACTAAAGTTCTTTAATAAGAACAAGTGCAGGAGGCCTGCTGACTTCCTGACGGCTACTTTTTTGCTGTACACAAGTCAGTATTGATAGCTCTTTATATATATA
>NW_013952405.1:7099270-7105688 GCF_001266775.1 Austrofundulus limnaeus
TATATATATATAATATGCAGTGTGCTTTAGAGAGGAAATGTTCAGTGTTATAATCTAGAACATCTATATGAGAAGCCTCTGAAGTGTAACTGGGTAAATGTTGAATCTAGAGCCAAGGCAACTGTCTCAACACATTAGAAATGCATGTCCCTCCATGCTGCAGAGGCTAGCTGTCAATCATTTAGGGGCTTCTAGTCAAGTTAACGTAAGARACGAGCCCTAGGAGTCATTTCCTGTTGAAACGTGGCAGTATGAATCTGTAGCTTGTCGTTAACTCAACAGATCTATTTTTAAAAACCCCTCTCTGTGTTGCTATCTCTCCCGACACTACAGACTCCGGGAAAAGAGCTTTTTAGTGAAATCCAACCACCTGCCGACTGCTAAATGAGAAAGCGTGGGCTAGCCGAGAGGGAAAGGAGAGTGGGGGTGGGGGGTGTTGTCAAAGAGGCTCTGTTCTCCCCTAGGAGCTCAGTCAGCTGTAGACTTGCCCTGTTGTGGGGAGCTGATAGTATTGCTTGCCAGGTATTTCCCACCACTTTTCCAGTGAGAAGAACAGACTTGTTGGGCTGGTTGAGGGTGTAGAGGAAGGGAAGCTGAGGCAAAAGTCACGTGTCCTTGCACCTTTAGGCCTTGACTGCATGTAACTCCACCCTACTGGGACCAAGCCAGCGGGAAGCAAAGGCCGCCAAGGCAGCCTCAGTCATCAGTCGGTGTCGCTCACAAACACTGCTGGAACTTGTAAAATCACTCGTAACACAGATTTTTTTTAAACACATTTTTTCTATCTTCAGTGGCCCTCGAGGCCTCTCAGACCACTGCGCTGTCATTACTGCATTTAATTTTAGGATTAGCACTCCAAAGGAGAGGCAAGTTCGTTTAAAGTCGCACTCCTCCATTGCGGCGTGCCCTGTGTCGGTGCGTGTGTGTCTTTCACTTCGAGCCCAGCGCCACTTTTAACAACGCAGGTGCATCCTGCCTCACGGCCGACTTTCACCGCCTGCGAGCACGACTTAAACAAACACTCCTTTTGATTTAATAAGCTTGTCTTGTATCCTAAAATATTCACACACACACACACACACCCTCCTCTTCCCCACAGCGCTGTTTACAAAACACAGGCGTATATGGYCGTGTTCACATCGCTCATTGTTGTTGACTTGTAAGAGAAAAGCAAGCCGATAATATCCAAGAGCTCCCCCCTCTCCCTCCCGCCTCTATCTTCTGCTGGAATGCTGCAGCAAATTAAACAGCATCTTTGAATAACACACGATCCTTTTAGCTGAGGGAAGGTGTGTTTTAGATTAGACATGCTTGGCAGCCTTAAAAGAATGTAGGAAACAGTTATAACTGAAGGAATATTGAGTAATTTAATGTGTGTCGCGAGGTTATATCAATCAAGAACTCTGGAGCTGGTAACTGGAGAAACCGTGTCTGCTGGGATTAGATTTTATTGAAGTGTTCCATTCTGAGGAACTACACTCAGTGGCTACACAATTATTCCCTTTTTATCAAAGTATAGAGCTCCTGCTCTTTGTCTGGGTGACATGGCAGTAAGCATTAGATCGTAGAAGTTAAAAMGTGCTGCTGCTGAAGTAATTAGAGCGCATCTCTGCAAAGACCTTGCTTTAGTTTCCCCTCCTCTCGCAACGAAAGCTACACCCATGCAGCCAGCACTCACTTCAGTCCTTTAAAATRAAAAAAAGAACTACCCATCCCCCCCACATAGCCCCTCGCCACAGTTAAACCCCTCTCCTCCCTCCTCTTTCCACTTCTCCACTTGAGCAAGGAGACCCTCTTCCAAGCACACAAAATGGCAGGAATGTTGAAAAAGCCAGGCGGACCCTCGAGGAGCCAGGATGCCCATTTCAACCATCTTGCCCCACATAACCTCCCAGAGTCTCTTTGCTTCATTTTTCGATCAAACGGCAGATTTTTTTTTCAAAGTTTACCTCAACTTTTACTTTCGCAGCGTTTTACGTCTCAGTGGCTTTTCAAAAAATGCCCTTGAGGAAGTAGACGTTTTAGTGCCCGAAATGAATTCAAAATATGCTTTTGACGTTGGAAGAATAGACGCGCATGCTGTCTGTGAATGATTAAACTAGATCCCTGTCCACCCCCCATCGTCCCTCCCCCCTTACACACCACCACCACCACCTCCTATCTTTTTCATTCTCGCTGTCTGTTCTTTGTGCCTGTTGATGTGCTCATGGGTGTAGACACAGAGATTTGGCTTCTCTAAATGAATTTGCCGCCAAGGTGAGGGGACACTAAACTCTAATTCCCCTGATTTGACTCCTCTGAAACATGTCATCTCCTTCAGATTAGTCCCTTTTGTTCTCTGCCCTCCCCCCACTCTCCCTCCATCCTGCTCCCTCCTCCCCTACCAACTTCTCTCCATCTCTCAACAGGCACACATACATCGACACACATACACATCCTGCGTTGCTCACAGATCGCACAATGGGACCAATGGATATTTTCATTCATGTTATCTTGTAAATGACTTCCAGGGATGCTGTAAAGGAGGAGGGAGAAAAGGAAGGACTGGGGGGGAGAAACGGGAAGAGGGCAGTAGTGAGAGAGATATAATGCGTCACTCAGACCCAGCGTGGGCGATAAACACCCCCCCCCCCCCAACCCTTTAGAACAGCTCATTCAGCTCACAGCAGATAACAAGCCCACCCTGGGGTTACACGCACACACGCACTCACACACCGTCTCAAAAAAACAAAGACAATGATGTCAGAGGCGCACTTGTACACACCAGCACCTCTACAAATGGTATCTTGGGTGTCAGGGCCATTTAATATCTTTCCCAGGCCTCTTTTCCTCTGCAAGCGGTAAGATAAACCACAGCCAGATCGATAACTGTGTTGACACAAACAAATAAATAACAGATGATGGCGATGTCAGTCATTGGAGAGAGAGGGGGGGGGGAGGGGATAAAAGGTAGCTACAAATCTTTTGTTAGGGAAAGTGTGGCTCGTTTCTCTGGTGTGAAACGGCTCAGCATGGGCCGTGGTGAAATAAACACCAGTAGTTAGTGTTGTCAGTGTAAATGTTACCTATGGTGGCTCTTCTTCTTTTAAATTTTTTAAAATTATTTGGATTAGAGCTTACAACGCTGTGAGCTGTCGTCTCCATTCATAATTATTAATAGCTGCAGAAGTGCYACACACTGTTGTGCCAAATGTTTGGAAGAGCTAACCCCAGGAAACGTCTCGTTGTCTGAATACAAGTCATTTTTATTAACGCGTGAGGGAGGTTTTTAATGAAACATGACAGGAAATTCACTGTTTTTGTTGTTGCGTAGCAAGGAAGGATTTTTGTGCCTAAATAATAATTTTGCACAGTTTGATTGCACACATTTTGGTGATTTTAAATGTCCTTTTTTGTGTGAGTCTATTAATACCTGGCTGTGTCTGGAAAGTGCTCTTCCAGGCTTCGCAGTAACCATTAGCCGTTTCCCCTCCCTCATTTTTCCCCCCTTCTCGACAGAAGTGGCTGTGTGTTTTTGTCCTCTGCAGCGTGAGTGTTTTTGTTAAGGAGATGAGAGTTCACGACCTGGCCATACCACCAGTCACATTCAATTTAACAACACAGCCAGCCACAGCCTCCACTTCTCACATAATGTTACAGGGGCTGCTGCTGACATCATTAAGCACCTTTTTAAAAATGAATGAGAGACGGGAGGGTGGACTACTGTGTTTTTTTCCCACTCAAGCTAATTCAAAGCTAATTAGACATATGACAAAGTGGTAAGATACATTCTCCCTGYTATAAAAATGTTATAATATGTTATAAAAATAATTTAAGTCATTATTATTTCAGCCAGTTCTAACGTTACAGTTCGGTGCAGTTTTGTTTGACTGGGACTGTGCCTGTGTTTATTCTGAGCTGGTGTTTAGTCTTGCACCAGCTCTTTTCCACTCAGCAACCAAATATCTTGCTCTTGGTCTGGAAAACTGGTTTCAAAGTTGCACCAACTCCACGCCAGACTAAAAACCACAAACAAAGTGGTTCTTGATTCAAAGTAGTGTTATAAAGCTTGTGAGGTCATTCTTTGTTTTCTTTTTTTTTTTCAGTGTAATGATTTAATATTTCTAGTCCTTGTTTGTAATCACTACTGCCAACAACAGTTTACTGATTATAAATTAGAAGCAGCAGTCATAAATTACTTAAATGACTGCGAAACCTTGGCTTGAAACTTGTTATTGTCCACCACAAACAATGCTTYCTAGCTTTGGCTGCTGTTAGCAGAAATAAAACAAAGCAGAGTTTTAGTTAACAGTGTTTTATTTTCATCTCTGTAAGCACATTCAGTCAAACAATGGGGATTTAAAAGATTTAAAAATTTTAATTTTAGACATTATGGCTGTTCATAAAAATTTACAAAAAACAACATTGTGTCAGTTTTCTTTCCATTAATAATGATACACCCCCATCCCTTACGGGGTAGCATAACAATGGGAGATTCCTGTTCAGAGTAAGGAAGAGCTGCAAGGACGATCGATGAGTAATCAAAATGACCAGCATTATTCTGAAAGCACCTTTGTCCTTTAATCCTTTAACATTCGCCCCTGAAAAWTTTTAAAGCCTTTTGAATTTTTTGTAAGGGTGTCAAGTTGAAGGTAAGAACCGGAGGAAGTCGTCTGCCACCCTGGTTTTCAAAAAAACTGCAGTTTTTGCCCACCGGTGGAACAGACTGTTAGCAGACATTTAGACACATTTTTCTATACATTTATAAATATATAATTTTATAATATTTTGCTGTGTCAGAGGCACAGAGCAGTAAGTATAAAATTTATACTGAAATCAAATCAAGCTGCAATGTATCGAGAATCGTTTTGTATCGTGAACTCTGTATTTAAAAACATATGTCCAAAATGATATCCAGCCCTATTAGACATTGTGATCCAAAATGGAAATGAAGGGTTCATTTAAACTGTGAGTGAAACTGTTCTGCAGACTGCCAGTTTTCAAATATCCCAAGTCCCTCTGCAGGTTTAGTCTCTCCAATGTTAACTCCATTGTCGCAACCCTTCAGTGATGACTCAGGGACAGGATGAGGTTAAAGCCAGTATCGCTCACTGGTGTATAAATGGAGTGGAACAATAACACAACTCCCCTTGGGCATAATGTTTGCTTTGGAACGGCAACCTTGTAGTGCTCCAAAAGTCTTTAATCCTATTACTCGCATTCCAATTGAATTTGACTCAAGGAGAAAAACGTCTTTTCAGCAGAGGTAACAGCACACACACGCCAAAAATAATTATATATATGACTGAGTAGGACTGCTTAAAAATCATGAAAGCTCTGATAAGTGTGAACATCATCTCTAAAATCCCCTCCTTTTTTTCTTACTTGCAGATTGTGTGTACATAGAGAGTCGGCGGCCCAATACTCCATACTTCATTTGTAGCATTCAGGATTTCAAGCTGGTGAGTAGATTTTTAGCTGTTTACTGTTTTTCTTTTTCCTCTGGTGGTGCTTTGTTGTCATGCTTGCCTGAGACTCAATACAAGACAATTCAGCCTCRTATCCCATGCTGAACAATGCGTGGCTGTTGCTTTTATAAAGGGAAATAAAGAAGGAAGATACTAGAGCTGCATGCACATCAACATGTGTAAAAATCCCCCCGAGAGTCTGAGTTATATATTACCTGCTGGTGCAGTCCACTGTCTGTCCTGTAATAATGCTTGTAATGAAAATATAGATGTTTGTAGATGCACTGAATTGATTTAATGAAAGAAACCTTCACCAGTTTTCAATTGATTTTTTACAACATAATGTGACCAAATTACCTCTTTCCCTGAATAAAGAAAGAAATTAGTTTTTAATTTGCTGTGAGAACGGCTGATTCATCAGGCTCAGTCAGTTTAGTGAGAAGGTGCTTGTTTTTCCCAAGCAACAGGACACTTAAATTGTATCACACACAAACACGTACACACACACACACACATACAGTGGTAATTGATTTTCTCACACTCATTCCCCACGTTTTGTGAAAAGGAAGGTGCTCTGGAAATCACCACAACAGATTTGTCTTTGTTGCTGCAGATGAAAAAGATGCAGCTTTATGGTTTGAGTGATCCAGATATTTTGCTTCCCGGCAGCTGAATGACACACAAATCATCAGCATTTCATGGCCCTGTGCACATCATGCAGAATGTGGTTTTTTTTCCGAATAGACCTGTCGCGATAAGCAATAAATCAATTAATTGCATGATAAATTAAAATTAGGTTGATAATTTGGATTTGCTTGTTTGTTTTTTTATCACCTCTCCCTCTTTTCTACTCCTTAGCGTAGGGAGGAGTGAACTCTGGCATCAGGTATTTGCCACACGCGTGGTCTCTAACTAGGGCTGCAACGATTAATCGATGACTAATCAATTATTAAAATAATCGATGACTAATC
>NW_013952405.1:7105698-7110723 GCF_001266775.1 Austrofundulus limnaeus
ATTAAATTTCTGTTATGTTTCATGTAGGAGAAATACACATTTTTTCAGTCAGTATTTAATACAGCTGGCAAAATAAATTGTTAAAATGTGTATTATGTGCTTCTGTTTTTTAATTCAGGAGATTATGAAAAATCCTTCATTTTTATGGAAAGGCCATCTTGATTCAAGAGAAAACTCCAGTTTAGAAAAAATGGCTGCTTATTAATTAATTGTTAATCAATCTATAAGATAAATCAACTTCAGATTAATTTATTAATCGATAACTTGCATCCTTAAGGAGTTAACTTAATTTATATCTACTCAYATTCATGTAATTAAGCGTTTTAGTGATTTGGCCGATTAATCGAAAAAATAATCAACAGATTAATCGATTATTAAAATAATCGTTAGTTGCAGTCCTATCTCTAACCTTTGTAGCATGAGAGCGCCGTGAACAGGCCTTTAGGCAGAGGAGCATCTTCAGGTTTTCCGATGCCTTCTTTCAGCTGGCGAAACACTTGGGTTCAGAGAGATTTGTTTCTTTTTACGCTGTGTGAATTTTGTGAACTTCCTTAAACTTTGTAAACATYGTAAACATCGTAAGTGTGACCTCAGTTGTGTTATGAATCCAGAGGAAGACACACAAAAAAATTCTGCTGACTTTGACAGTGGTAGGTAGTGATGTTACAGCTTCAGTAGCTGTTATGTGTTGTTTTTGCTAACTTCGCTCCCAGTTCGTTYGTAACTTTATGTAAATTTCGTAAACTTTAAGTGTCCTAAGGTCAGTTCGTAATTTTTTACATACGCAGCTTTCATAAGCTTCCTTACATTAGTCTTCAAACAGTATTTATGTTTATCGTGACAGGCGTGTTACCAAGTAAGGTACAATAATGATCTAAGAGCTAGTTGTTTTTATACTGTTGTTAATAACGGGTTGCTTTTTTGTGCGTTTTCTGCCCATAGTTGATTCTTAACTGATAAAATATTCATGAACAATAGGGATATTCAGGGTACTAACAATCTGTTAGGCTGATGATCCCCCATTTTGATTGTGAACAAAAAGAACAAAATTAGCATTTCAGGCTGACAAACATCTGCATAGCACTAACCTGAAAACTAATACATCCTTTTTTATGTTCTGAAAGGTAACAATGGTAAAAACATGAACCAAAAATGGAAAAGGGTTAAAAGCCACTTGCCGATAAGCAATACTCTGTATGGCCTGTGCTAAAATGTTCATTAAATCTGTTTGTCCACCATGTGGAGGCAGCTCTTATATTGCAGAGTTTACCTGAAACAAACGTTTCAATAAAGAACCCATCCAGAGGTCCTACTTAAGTTTATTTTTTCTTTCGATTTTTCTGGCTGGATTAAATTCTACATTAAATTCTACATTGTAATTAAGTCCTACATTTAAGGTTTGTTTTTAATGTCCTTTGTGTTGTTTCCAACAATTTTTTTKGGGTTGAGGTTTGAGTAATGTAGCTGCCTTTTTTAGTGACAAAAATGAGTGGCATAAGTATATGTTCATGTTGTCAAATGAAGGCGTAGCTAAGCTGTAGTGAGAATTTTCTGTCTTGTAAGAGATTAAGTGTTTAATCAGAGCACAAAACACTTAGTAGGTGGCGTCTAAGCCCCAGGGCCGAACTAATTGCTGCCAAAAGCCACAGTCAGCTCTGTTGTCACCTACACAGCTTTTTAAAAGGTGAAATGCTAACTAAATGTATGATGTGCGTGCGCAAGTGATTGTGCATGCATTTGTGTGTGTGCAAATGTGTTTGTGAATGAAGGGCAGTTGAGTTTTTAAGGTGAGCTGTGGGCCGTGCAGTCGTGCCCTACAGCAGTGAGGTTTTAATCCGATTGAAGCTGGAGAATGCTGAGGATGGCAGAAATCTTTTTCTCATGCAGACACAGTCTTACAAGGAAAAAAAAAAAAAAACCACGCATCGTCGCTGTGATTAAGAAGGACCAGCGTGGTGTGGGGCAAACGGAGGTGAACGTCCAGGGAGAACGGTAGAAAAACTAGCTGCATTAGCTTGACCTCTCCCTTCAGCTCTGTGTCCGTGTCTCTGTTACTCCCTCCCCCAGTCCATCTGTAATTAATGACCAGCCATCTGCATGTGTGTATGTGTGTGAGCAGACTGCACTCTTGTCTTCTAATGTTAAAACAACAAGCCCCGCTGGCTTTCTAAACAAGTACAGTGTTTTTTACTGAGCTCAGTTTGTCACAGGGCAGCGAATCACAAARGCCTGCTACTGCACTGGCTGCAGTGAAAACTCCTAATTTTAGTAATATACCATAAAATAATTTCATTAGGATGATAGTTCAGCATTGTAGATGCTGGTGAAAACTACTACCTTGCTGTCTCAGCTGAAGTCTGCGCTGCCACATTTCTGTCCAGACTTAATTACAGACATGTGTTTAAGGGTTCTCACATGCCAAACCAACATCAAGAACCAGCGGTGACCTCCTGCTGTGTCTCCTTAAGTTGCCAGCCAGCATCTGGGGAAAAATGTGCTTAAAGGCAGCGCCTGTGCACGAAGCCAGTCCTTTGTGGGTCAGAATAGATGAGAAATATTTGCTCATATAAAACGTTACGTGACCACATTTGTGTTATTTTTAAAAGTGAATAATGTGTGATTTGTGTGAACAAATGTATCGTATAGGTTTTGTTTTTAGTGAGCGTGCCAGCCGCATGCATAAAAATAACACCTCAAGTCTCACATTAATGTCGCACACTGTTCATTTACTGCAGTAAGAAGATAATCAAAGTGATCTTTCCTGTTGACAGACCCCATGCTGGTTTCATGACTGGAAAAAGGGGGCTGACTGATCTGACAGCGTGTTGAGCGCAAAAAAAGAGACAAACGTGTTTCTAGATGTTTCAGGCGGCTGACTCGCAGCTTGGTGTGTTTGGCCCCTTTTTGAAATAAAATAAGTGTTTGTGGACTAAATGACTGGTGCCRTCAGTGATATATTTAATAGTAGCTGCAAAGGGCAACTTGTGATTCATGTAATGAAACTGCACATTGTTCTTTTTATTTCTCATCCTTCCTCACCTCTTTCTCCATCCCCCACCTTTTCTTGCCACACAAATTATTGATCCCCCCCCCCACCCCACCCCACCCCGCACAAGATGTAATAGAGCTTTGGAGGCAGAGTATAGAGGGGAAAAATTTTATTGGTCCTGAACCCTGCAACCTCATCAATATTGCCCCTCTTGCACCCTTCTCCATTTTCTTGTCTATGTGCCCCAGTCTTTAAGCTGGAGCAGTCTCAATTGTCTACTTTATCTAATGACCTGTGAATCCAATTAGTGGCGTGTAGAAAACCTGAATGCTGCCATCAATCTCCTGTGTGAGGATGGGAGAAAGAACTGAAGCCTGCCTGTTTTTAGTTGTCCCCCCCCCCCCCCCCCCCCCCCCCCCCCTCTCCTTTCTGCATTTTTGTGCTTCTTTACATTGGAGGGATTCTGATAGCAGTCACGCCATAAAGAAACACTCTCATACACAAACTCACACTTGCAGCAATAATGCATGCAAAACAAAAGGAGAACAAAATCAATTCTACATCATGACTGGGGTCATTCTTGACTCGGAGGACAATCATTCTCCTGAGCTTGTTTACTCAACAGTGGCAGCTGTGGTGCCCACTACAACCTCTGCGACATATTGATCCACTCTTATAGATTTCAGCCTCCTGTCTTTCTCCTAACATGTCTGCCCAGATACAGAAATGACCACTGGGAGGCCATTATTAGAACAGTTTTTGAACAGTAACGAAATATGCATTCATCATTTTTTTAAATGGCCTCTTCTGTATTCAGTTTCTGTCCTGCTCTTGTACAAAAAAACAACAACAAAACAACAAAAAACAAACAAACAAGGAATTAGTTCCTTATTTTACAAGTTCTATAAATTCTGAAAATATTAGCACACTTATTTAAAAGAAACTCTTGAAGAGTCAAAAATGAAAGCTTCCAAAAATATAAAACTAAATAGAGAAATGAATTATTAAAATTGATAGAAAGCAGTCTAATAAACAAAGATTTGCGTTTGAGTCTCTCATGTCTGATCTTAAATCTCAGACCATCAATAGTTCAGTGTGTTTTTCCCATAAGACTAATTTCAGTTTATTAGTATTGACACGATCCTGTAATTTGTTATCAATCTATATTTGATTAGATTAAAGCAGTAGAAGTGCACACGTGCCGCTGTGATTTGTCATGTTTTGTATTCTGGTTGTGCCACATGCAGTATGATGATGATGATGCTRATGATTTTTTATTTGTTTTAATGCGTTTTTATTTGCACCCAAAGAAATGTGTGAATGGCTTGTTGTGAGCCCAGACAATAAAGCAACTATGTGCTCAACAGTCTGCAGCCATATCTTTCCACTGACCCTGACTTCACCAATCAATCTTGCTTTTCTTTCCTTAGTTGTCTCCTCTGTCTCCATTTCTCTCGCTCTCATCCATCTGTCTCTACACTTCATTCCCCCCTCGCCCCCCTCTCCTCTTTATCTGCTGTCACTCACCTATCCCCCCCTCCCCTCCCCATCTCGTGTTCGAGTCATTGTGTCCATGTCCTCAACGCTCATTGACCCCGCTGCCTCCCCCTCTGCTTATAACTAACCTCATTTGCTGTTATTGGCCAAGTCGGTTGTGTTCAGTCCTCCTTCCCCTCCCTTTCCTTCCCCCACATCCTTCTCTCCCTGTCTCACTCCCTCTTTCACTAATGGACTGATTGCAGCATTTCTCCCTCTGGGAACAAGGGATTGAGGAGCTCTGTACACCATCACACACCCACACACGTTCTCTTTACCCCTGTTAGCCTTTTACACGTYCACGCACCAGTCTCCACCCCRGGATCTTCCTTCTTCTGGACAATTAATTAGAGACCCACACGACACAATTATCTCACCTAAGTATTTATCTAATGCAAACCTCTCGTATATGTTTAAGTAGCTTGTCCATAAGTGTGTGTGTGTGTGTGTGTGTGTGTGTGTGTGTGTGTGTGTGTGTGTGTGTGTGTGTGTGTGTGTGT
>NW_013952405.1:7110844-7115347 GCF_001266775.1 Austrofundulus limnaeus
CCTAAGTATTTATCTAATGCAAACCTCTCGTATATGTTTAAGTAGCTTGTCCATAAGCGCGTGTGTGTGTGTGTGTGTGTGTGTGTGGTTAGAGGCGATTGATTGTGAGCCAGTTTATTTATAATAAATTGAATTGAAAATGTGTGGGGAAAAATGTGTATCAACCTCTGAATAATGTTTATTAGTTTACTAAATTAGCAAAATTTGCAGGAGCAGATTTCTTTAAAAACAAAATTGCCTGTTTATTTTGCTTTATATTTTTTGTTTACTTTTAAAATTTAAACTCATCAAATAAAATGGTAATAATATGAAACTATCCCTTTAAAATTAATGCCAGTTCTGTGTTCACCTCTTCAATTTGTATAAAACATTTGATCACTTTTCATTGACTCAGTGAATATTTTTACATATTGACCATTATACTTTTAAAATACACACAATATGAGGTCCAGGTGTTACCGCCTCATCAGTTATCTGGAAAATATGCATGAAATACAATCCAGTCTGAAAGTACAGATGCAAATTTAAAATCCTGTAAAGCCGATGTATAGCTTATCGTTTAAGTGTATTTGTCAGTGTGCTTTAAATAGATGTTTGTGTATGTAGTCATGTAAACACGTAGTCGCTTTGTACACACAGGCACCCAAATTTTTAATCATGTTTTTCACAACTTACTGTTTGAGCCGGAGCTTTTTATTCCGCTGTGGAAAAATGTCTCCTATTCAAAGCCCATAATTAAAAATGTTTGATGAAGATGCAAATATATGTGCATAAATATGCATTCCTAACATGAGCAGCTATTAGTTTTTCTGCAGACCCTGACTTACAGGCCTAATGGAATCCAAAGTGCTGAGAATTAGCTTAACAATGAGATCCACAAGCTAATTATCTTGCAGCTATCACACATTCAGATCAATGAGGGGAAAGAATCAGTTGATGTACATCTGCTGTGGATAATGTACTTGCCTGTCACTCATTTGTCCTCAGATTTCTCCCTTTTATTTAAAGCGATAGTGTCAGTGGTCTGTGATGCATGCTGCAGCGAGTTAGTGGAAGTGACAATGCAGCACTGTAATACTGAACCTGTACAGCGCCTATAAAGCATCTCTCATTGGTGCAAGACATGGTGGTAGGTGGTGGAAGTAGACAGTCATAGTTTGTCTCTTGTCAGTGCCTAGAAGTCTGAGTTTATCTTCCTATTTCTGCCATCGTGACCGGCCTCCGCTCCACCCCAGCTGAACATTTGAAATGCAATTATGGATCAGTGAGCACTACCATCAGTCGCACTTCTTTCTAATATTTATCGAGTAGAGCAGCAGCCGCTGCCATCTCCTATGAGAAGGGCGCTGTAGTCATTAGGACAATTTTGTGTGTGTGTGTGTGTGTGTTTGTGTGCATCTGCACTCGCCTCCTCCCCTCAATCCTCAGTCCACTCCTCTGCTGCGAGCGAGTCGGTACATTTCACAGGCATGAACATGTGGAGATCTCCGCTTTCTTAATTGTGTGTGGGGCTGTCTTAAGTGTCCGCTTGTCCCTGTGCTCCCTGTGAGGGAGCGGCTTTGACAAGGGCATCTGGGTGTCTATAGACACGACTGGCCAGGCAAGCCTACCGCAAGCTGTTTGATTGAAGCATTCTTCTCGTCATGTCTCCCATTGAGCAGCCTTAAAGCAATAAAACGGCAGCACAACAGCTACTAAACTCTGAATGGCCTTTTATTGTCACTTAACCTACAAGTGGACAACAGAAGTGAAAGTGTGGCTGAATAGATTCTTTTTAACTGGCTTGAGCAGAAAAACACAAAAGCTTTTTTTTTGTAATTTAAACTGAACTCGACTATTTGACAAATATTTTCATCTTTTATTTCTTCTTTTTTTTCATTTGGGTCGGACAAAGTACTTTTTTGTTTGTTTGTTTTTGTTTTTTAAAGAGTCTATCCTCATTATGACTCCTGTAAATGCTCCCAGATGAGGTATGGGACACCCAACATTCCCCTGTCCCTTCACACTTGAACTTCCTTTAAGGTGAAGCCTTTAATCAATTCTCTGTAATAACATTAGATCATTGACTGAGGTTTTGAGGGTCACAAACTTCAGCAGCTGCTGCTGTTTCTATGCAAACAAGCTTTTATTTAGTCACAGTTGGTGACATGGGAAAATATTACTTCTATTCTGGTGTCAGATTGCACGCTTGGTGMATTTCTCAGATTAGATGGAGACGAGCATGCATCTCTCAGACAGCTACGGGGCTTTGTGTCTTAGAGGCAGTAGGTAAGATTGATTGTCCACACGTGCACAGTGATGAGTAAATAAAGCAATAAAATGGCAAAGGTTGAGCTAACGTATCTCATTTTCTGAGACACAGTAGCATTCAGCCAACCTAGTGATAAAACCTGCTCAACTCTCATTATTATAGCTTCTTTCTGTCACTTCTTTTGTTTTTTAGTCAATTACCACTTTCTTCTTTTAGCTTTTCTCCCCTCATCCCATGCTTCAGCTTAATGCTGCTGGAAACTAGTCATTCAGACACTTGGGTTATCATTTTCTTTTAAATATGCAAACAGAAATAAAAACAAGGTTTGATGTTTTTATGCGTGTTTGATTACTTCCCCAGATGGGGAGTGGGTGCAGCCTCCGGACAATGGGGGTTGGTTGGGCTAAAGAGACCTCGCCAGCGGTCACACCATTTTCATGAGGCTCTTTAACAGCTCAATCAATAGCTACCTCCTCGTCTGTTACTAAATTATTCAGCGGAAAAGCCTTTTGGTTCCTTTTCACCCTTTGGATTTTCATTAGTTCACTCTAACCAGCTTGGCTTCACGTCTTACACAGATGAACTCGTGTTTTATCATCTGTAAGTGGCAAACGACACACTGGCCTTGTATATAAATACAGTTACTGCATGTTGCTCAGCTGTCAAAGTCCATCTGTATTAGTAATGTTTTAATTTGTTTTTCCTTTTGTTGGTATTTAACAGTCCTTTAAAGGAGAGGCTTAAGCAGGCCCTGATGCAGTTTTTGCCCGTGTTTGTTTACAGAAAAAATAAATAATAAAATATATTCAAATGTGACCAAAAAAAAAGGTAAGTTTATATGACACTCTCAACATTCTAGTTATGGTATGTGCAAATTTCTAACAAGACTTGTGAAATAAGCAAGGCAGGACTTCTTGAAATGGTAACTGCTTTGTCGTGCTAAATTACACGTTTTTAATGTCTTAATGCAAGCTAAGGGCTGTAGTGTTGTAACTACTGGGACTCAAATTTTTAACAAAAACCACATCCTATTTCTTTTTTTTTTTTTTTCACTTATCGTTTTCAGCAATTTAATTTTGACTGTCTCGGTAGCTTCATTGAGTTTCATATTGAAGAGAAAATCCGTGTCTTTCTGGTCACCCAGCACTGAGTGTAGAAACCAGACACTAAACACATTAGTGTGAACTGGTGAAGCTTTAATTGGATTGCCCTCTGCTCTGAAAATGGAAGGCTAATTTTAACCCACCTCCCAGTCGTCGTCTTCTTCTTCCACATTACATTACTACCTTTCTCCTGTCCCCTATTTTCCCCACTATTCCACCTTTGCCTTTACTCCATCTCTTTCTCTCTCAGCTGAAGTAGATATCTGGCGTGCTTCACCGCTGGTTCTCAGCTCAGCTCAGTGTAATTTCCAGCTTGTCCAATGTGTGACAAGCCAATAAAATACGAATGAGAGAGAGTAGGGGAGGAGGAGGAGGGGGAGGAGGCTGTAACACCATGGAAGTGGAGATTTACAGTGGTATCGAGTTCACACGCTTCCACCAGGGCCTTATTTTTTTTTCCAACTCGTTCCCCATTAAAGAACACATGGTGCAAATTATCTCTTACCAGTAGGGAGAGCGAAAGGAAGGAAGGAAAGGAAGAAGGGCATCGGTCAAAGAGAGGAGCAGAAACGAGAAAAGGAAATTTCAGGGATTGCTGTGAGGTCTGAGGAATGTCTACACTCTTTACCTTGAACCCGCTGCCTCACACAAGCCTTTAAAACAACAGCAACATCCCCGCAGGCTGCCATCTACAGCGGCTCCCCCGCAGCACCACTGCAGTCTTATACAGACCCTCTGACATTTTGTACATGTGTTGCAGCTTGACTCACAGCTAACCCTATCTATCCTCCATCTCTGAATGCTTGTTGATCTAATGCAAGACAACTGGCGTGCCTGTGCTCACGCTTTGATCATGAAAAGGGAATATTTTGATGTTTAAGGAACGCTCATATCCTGTTTCTTAGGACTAAATTGACTCATGTATATATGTACAAGAAAACCTGTTTATTAACCTCCAAAWCCAAAAAGCAAGCAGTCTAACTGACGTTGTCATCAAGATTTAGATACTGGAGCTGCTCCTTAACCAACAAAATTTCTTTAATGTTTAGGTTTAAGCTTTTCCGCCCAGTCAAATATTTGAAGTTATTTATTTATTTATTTATTTATTTATTTATGTATGTATGTATGTATGTATGTATGTATGTATGT
>NW_013952405.1:7115936-7117263 GCF_001266775.1 Austrofundulus limnaeus
TGTGTGTGTGTGTGTGTGTGTGTGTGTGTGTGTGTGTGTGTATGTATGTATGTATGGGGAGAGGGTTTTATGTATTTTCCAGGCACATCATTCAATTCTATACCCTAACCAGCTGTAATGAAAATTCTATATCAAAAATTAGGGATGCACAGTATATCGGTATTCATATCGGTATCGGCCAATATTGGTCATTTTTTAGAATATGGGGATCGGTCCAATATGTAAAACTGGGCTGATATTAACGTCCGATATTGACATTGATTTCCCACTTTAGCTTTGTGTTTCTGTTTTAAGAGGGGAGATGGTTGGTTGAGCGGCATCTGTTTGATCATGATAGTGATCTTTACACTGCATAGCCAGGAATAACTGAAGCAGGGAGCCATGTCAGAGGTCTGGTCGTTTATTAACAGTATCAAGAAAAAACCCAAGTGTATTTGTGCGTATATGCATAATATAATTTGTGTGTTAGTGTAATACCGGTAAATATCGGTTATCGGCCATAACAGCAATAATTATGTCGGATATCAGCTGAAATTTTAATATCTGTGTGCACCCCTGTCMAAAATAAATTTGACGTTGCATCATAGTCTATCATGCCTTGAAATTGGCCTCTGTCGCTTTAAAAACCTCCTACCTTACACTCCCACTTCAACATGTTTTCACAACAATGCTTGGGAGGAGGGGTGCTYTGTGGGGTGGGAGCTCAGGGAGGAGCTTTGTGCAAAGAGGTGGTGCTGTGTACCAGCAAACATTTAGGCAGCCCCTCATGGCTACCACATTTAAGGATTTCTCAAACATGCTTGAATGAGTCAAAGCACGTTCTGAATGTTTTTGATGAGAAACTGACATTGTTACATGATAAAGCCCATAAAGTCAGTTTTGCATAATACACCCCATTTAATCAACTGAAGACTTCACAAATACACCCAGAGATTGACTGAACCTTTTATCAAACACAAAAAAAAAGATAATTGTTTTTGATGCCGTTTACAGTCAAGAATAACTTTAAAGATTTCAATTTCTTTCTTATTTTGTTAGTAATAAATCTACCCTGGTTTTCTCTCAGAAGGAGGATTATGTATTTTCCATTTGGTGCGTCACATATCCGCCCGCTGTGGCCGGCGTTGCTTTGATGGGCGAGTCTAAATTGTTTTTGCCTGTCTGTCACTGCCATTGGATGGACTGCGCAAACCACAGCTGCCAGCGCTTGTGGCGCTTCACCAAACTTGTGCACACACTTCAGTTATTCTGCGGATTGGCATTTGTGCTTCCTTTTGTGTCTCGCGCACAAACACAAACACAAACACACACACACACACACACACAC
>NW_013952405.1:7122945-7128652 GCF_001266775.1 Austrofundulus limnaeus
ACACACACACACACACACACACACACACACACACACACACACACACACACACACACACACACACACTTCATTCTCCCTCGCCTGTATACGTGTTTACCAAAAACAGTCTGAAATTTCTATGATTTGCCTGATGTTTCTCTGCACACACGCCTCAAAGTCACTCACTTTCCTTCTCGGCTTTAATCTCTCCCAAATGTGATTACAACAGAGATTCCACAGTGCAGTCTGTTTGTTTTATTGTTGCCTCGATCCGAAAAGTGTGCTACAAAGCAGCATAAACACTATCTGCGATGGTAAAGACATTTCCTGCCATCAAAGGGCCGAGCTGTGCTATCCCCTCAGTAGCTGTATTCATTTCTCCTCCCGCCACGCTCAAATGCTCTTTGTTCCTCTCTTTATAGGAATGTACTTAACAGTTTGGCTGTGTTGTGTTTGTGAACAGAGCTGCCTTTGTTCCAGCAGGCGCTTAACACTTGTGTACAAAGCAAAGGGAGGCAAGTCTGCGTTATTAAGCTTGCAGTTAAATTAGCCGAACCGCTATCTTTAATGAAAATATTTGAAATATGCAGTCCTCCCTTAAGACCATTTATTTATTTAAAAGAAAAAAACACTTCTCAAATCTCTTATGCCTTTTTACAATGTCTAAAGGTTTCCACTCTATCTCCCTTCAGTTGTAAAGAGAGACTGCTGCCCACATTTTAGTCAGTGTTCGGAGCTTTATCTGACATGCTGCTAAATGTTTCTGATCCCGTTAGCTGCAGAAATAAATTATTTTTTTTCTGTTAGATTGAAGTGACGGGAAGGCAGCTTAATTTAAATGGGACAAAGATGATCCGGTGTTTCACATCAAAAACAGAGTGACAAATAGTAGAAAGAGATAAAGTGAGTTGGTGTATTTTGCAATGACTACTACAGGCAGCTGTATAGACCGTAACTTCAGCATCACGACAAGCTATTGTGGGTTGTTGAGTTTAATATCCCATTTATTGCTTTCCATAATACCCCCATTTCTGGTTGAATCACTTTTTACAAGCTTTGATCATTTACATCTTTGTTATTTTACATTTATCGCCATATTTCTTTTGTCTGCCTTTTTTATTGCTCTTCTCTTCTGCCTGATCCTTGTGACAAATATTGTAATTGTTGTCATTTTAGGATCATGGTATGTCTTATAGCAGCACGAAGGCATCTCAGAATTCATTCACACTCCAGCAACAGAGGACAGACTTTGAAGGAAGAATTTTTTTTCTCCTTCTTCTTCCCTCCCACTTCTTTTGCTCCTACCTTCATACTCTTCTTCAGGTGAAATTGGATGATTTAAAGTGTGTTCCTGTCAGAGAGGGTAATGGAGTTGGTGAATGAGTGTGGAGGCTCTCTCCGTCAGTGAGTGGAGGGAGTGTTTAGGTGTCCTCCTTGGATAGACGCTGACCTCTGGTTCGTCCTCTCCTCCCTGCAGAGTTGACATCCACACATTTGCACAAAAATGCACACCTCATTCTTTCAGTGTGCGCACTTAGAGTCAAACTTGTGCTTACTCTGTGGACTTGTGACCAGACCTGTAGGGGGACTGGAGAAGCTTTCTGGCAACAGATGGCTCACTGGCTCCCAGAGTACGTTTTGGCACAAACCCTCATCTCTGTAGATCCCCCAGTAGATCATTAAATAGGCTTCAAGATGGGTGATAATGAGACATGGTGTTATTTATTTATTTATTTATTTATTTATTTATTGTAGCTACCATTTGAGAGCTTAGTGCTTATTTTACTATTTGGTAGCACTTTATAATAACTACACCTTATTTAACCTTACTTAATCATTAATGAATTGTTAGTTAACATGAAAACATTAATTAAGGATTATTCATACTTAAGCTATAAATTAACACATTTATTAATACTTTACCCATAAAGGCTAATTATTTCCAAAACCAACATACTCATTGTTTGTTTATGCCTAATAACTCTTAAACTATTCTACATACTGTGTGTATATGTATATAAATGCTCCTAAATGTACTGTCACATCATTTGAATTGACTATCTACTAATCCTGCAGTGGATCAACAATTAGTATTTCACACATGGTACCATGTACCATGTGTGAAATACATGGWACCATGTTTCATACCATGTGTCACACATGGTAACACATGGTATGAAAGTACATTTATATGAGCGTCTACATACATGTACACATTATTTAGAATAATTAGTTTATGAGTTATTAAACATAAACAAACAAAATGTATGTTGGTTTTGGAAGTAATATGCCCATTTGGGTAAAGCATTAAAACATTTGTTATAGCTTATTAAGTATAAATCATCCTCAAATGATGGCTTCAATGGTAATAACCATTTATTAATGGGTTAAGTAAGAGTAAATAAGGTGTGGTTATTAGGGCTGCCACAAACGATTATTTTTATAATCGATTAATCACCGATTATTTTTTCGATTAGTCGACTAATCGGATCATATTTTAATTGAATATAAAACATACAGCTTATCGCGCCAGAATGCAGCTGCTATTATATAACCATGGTTAGATTTTAGCTATATGCTAACTAAAAATAATTGCTGTGGAAGGCAAGTTCTGCTCTGCAGATATTGCACTGGTTTCTCTTTCATTTTCTTAAAATGATCCCACACTTTCAGCTCTGTTGTCAGGTAGCCATGATACCAGAGCCTGTCTGTATAATGTCTTGTGACGTCCACGGCCTACCCCAGTTACCACTACTGTGCATGTGTGTCAAGGACAGAAAGGTAGATGTGGGAGTGGAAGGTGTCAAAGCAGTTTGGAGAGAAAAACAAAGTAAAGAACAAAAAAAAAAGAAAGAAAACGATTAATCGATTATTAAATTAGCCATCTATTATTTTAATAATCGATTAGTCGTCGACTAATCGTGGCAGCCCTAGTAGTTATTAAAGTGTTATCAAATATTTTTCTTCAATCAGATCACAAAAGTKAAGTTAAGTCACTTTGAACTTATCTGCTATTTGATTTTGCCACTGCAACACAAGTATAAATACAAACAAAGGGAAGTGCAGGAGGGGGGATATTGATCACTTCATCGATCACACCCACACTGTCCTTGCTCTTTGCTTTGTCTTTGTCTCCGTTTTCACTATACTTGCCGCCTAACACTTTGTACTTGATAGACCCATATTCTGATCAACACCTGGTTTGCTCCATCATTAGATGTTAGGGCAGAGATACTGGTCATTCTTGTGAAAACAAGTCCTAATAGTCCTGATCACGTGAGGGTGGCTTTTTGAGACTTTTGCTCAACTCATTACACAGAAGCAACTGGCCATAATTAGGTGCAAACTGCCTGCCGCCATGCTAAAATGCCACTTAAATGCCAAATGGCAGTGAGGGTGTATATAATATGTGGGACCTCTGGCCTGCTGCTTTAGACACTCTGCCGGATTGTTGCTGCAGCCGGAGAAAGGTTACAAATGAGATAAGTGCTTGCTCTTGCTGCATCAGCCCACGCTGCCCTCGTTACCTCMTCAGCCAGGACTTCTTGTCCAAAACCTTTTATACTCCGTCGGCTATTGTTAGCAAAGGGGGTATCTGATAAGCAGGAAAGAGCTGGTTAACTAATTATTGCCCCGGTGTGTGCAAGCAAAGGAGCCAGCTGCTGTTGTTTAGGCGAGGTTTTCTTTTGTTGTGGATGTGACACCTTTTCAGTCACACATTTATTCCTGTTAGGACGTCTGCGTCTGTGCCCGGCTGATTTATGTTCCCACACCCACCACTAGCTGTTCAAAATGAAGTATGTTGACTTAAGCAGGCTGTAGCTGATCTCCATGAGCTGGTGAGTGCTGCAGCAAGGTCCATATAAGGTGTTTGCGTTGGCTCTGTGTGCCTCTGCATAAAATCACAAGGTGCCTCGGGTCCACCTGTCAAGCTTGACCACAGCCCTTTTTTAGCACGAGTTCGACCAAAAAACAAAAACAAAAATAAAACTCATCAGATCACATTTGGCTATATGCCAGCCAGATGGCTTTAATTTTATTTTAACTTGCTGTAACACCCATAAGAATCATCACGTTTTGGTAATATGTCACACTAAGCTTGCTGTCTTTTTTTTTTCTTTCTTTTTTTTAAGAGAAAAAAATATTTTTACAAGGCTGGTGCATCAGCCGCTGAACTTTATAGTCTTTAAAGTGCAGCATGACTACATATTCCTCACATCCCTTCCAAATCGCTCTAATATGTGTGTTTGCTACACTGTATGTGAGCAGCCTGTGTAATCACTCCTAGCTGGCGGGCTCAGAGGGAGACAAAGAATCAATGCAGAGGCCTATGAAGAGAGGGGAGAAAGGAGACGAAAGTAGAGAAGGAGGCTGATCAATATCTTGCCAGCAGGGTGGGGTAATATCCACTTCATGCAGAGCCGCCACAAACATGGAGGATTGTGGCAGTGAAGTGTGTGTGTGTGTGTGTGTGTGTGTGTGGGGGTGGGGGGCAGCAGAGAGGAGAACAACAGAGAAAAGAGAAAGAGGAGGGGCAGCTGTAAAAAGATGCAAATCTCCCCGACACTGGTAAACAAGAGCTCCCGTGTCAATCAAGTGGCACATTTCACATTCTCCTTTGTACCTCGACCTCTCCAACAGCGTCGGGCACCGTTAGCTTGGCAGCCGCTAGCTCACTGGTTTGCGACGTCGGTGGGGGCGTGGCTGCGTGACGATAATGTATGGGCTGCCATGGCAATGATGCCCGCTGTTTGAGGGAGTCATCAATAAACCCCGCCCTGTAGGATTCCACACACTGTTAGTCAGTGTCTGCTGGATCGTTCCATCACCAGCCCATCATATCACTCCTCACATGCAATCTATCGCGTTCATCCACTCTCACAATGAGCCGAGCGTAAGAACACCACATAACCCTCCACACAAGGACAAGTAGATGTCAGTCACAGCACTGCCACAGACAAAAAAAAAGATGAAATTCTGAAAGTAAACCGGTCTGAAAGCGAAGCAGCTTTGAACAGAAAGCTCTCTCTTCGTGCTGCCTTGTTGTTTGAGGTTGCGTGCCCTCTAACAGATCCCATGCTCACGCTGATTGCACGGTATGGTGAACAGTGTCTGCCTTCTGCTTGATTTAACTTCAAAGCCATGGCTGGGCTGATCTGAGCGTGGCTGTTTAGAGCTGGGAGACAGGATGTAATGGCGGACAACTGAGCTGTGCACTGTAAACGGACACTTCCTCTGTGGTGGGTAGGAAGTCCCCGCCAAACCATATGGTCACACTGGGATGCACAGATTATATGCGTGTGTGGGTGCATTCCTCGGTTTTCCTCTCTGAAGGCTTGTGAACATGTTAATGCGTTTATTCATCTTCTGTTGTTGCCAACAATGTCTCGTCCTGATCATGCTGCTACAACTTATTACAAAAAAAAAAAAAAACCTCAGTCTTATGTACACTGTTCTGAGACCTTTTTACTGAAAACTCAAAATATGTATTAGTATGTGTGTCACCTTTTATTATTACTGTTGGGACATGTGAAAAGTGAAAGTGTAGGTGACGCTTATTTTTCCTCTTCTGGTAAATATTCATCCTCATCTGAGCTGAAGCAACTAATTGTTTTGTGAACAGCAAGTCTTTTACTAGCTCTGTCCTGGGTGCTGCTGCTGCACAAAGCAAATGGTGTGTGTGTGTGTGTGTGTGTGTGTGTGTGTGTGTGTGTGTGTGTGTGTGTGT
>NW_013952405.1:7129531-7174885 GCF_001266775.1 Austrofundulus limnaeus
AAATCTAAGATGCATTTTGTTTTTAAATTAAAAAAAGTAATATGTTGAGTTAATTTTTAATAAAACCTAATTGTTTTAGACTTCACAAAACCCATCCTGTTTTCACATCATTGGGAATACATATATTTCAAATATACATATATTTTGATTCAGTTACCTTATTGTTGGACTGGACGACTTTAAAATAAGTCTTTCTAAAGTGACCTGATCTCCAACCAAGGCAGCTTTTGCAGGTCTGGACTCAGAGTCCTGCAGTACATCTCCCTCCAGCACTGGGCWAGTCTTGTTATTGCAGCTGTGTTGTCTACAATACATCTCTTGTTGCGGCACAGCAGGAGGCCGCTCTGCTTCTGGCCTCTGTGTGTGTGAGTGTGTGTGTTTGAGTGTGAGTGAGTGAGCGTAATCACGTTTTTCTCCAGCTTCTCTGAGTAGCCTTTTAACTGCATTTGGCGAAAGGCTTGCAACCTCCTTTAAATCTTCAAACACACATGGGATAGCGTATTGCATTTGCATCCATGCTGATATACTGTCACACGCACAGGCAGGTAATTTGCATGTGATTATTTGCATATTGTACTAAGCAAGCATGCTTGACAGACCACCTACTGCTCAGCTCGAGCAGCATCTGTCTGATACACGGCTTACATGATGTATTACTGATAGGGCCCGGTGTCATCGCTGGAGACTGACAGACAGGCGAGGTCACCTTCAGACGGAGATGGAGGTGGGGAGGGAGAGAGAGACTGGGAGATGGATATCTTCAGAAGCAGATAAAACAGTACAATCACAAATGGTTGAGCTCATGGTGATGTGGGTTCTTCAAGGCTGTGTGCAATGTTGTCGGTCCGGTTTTCCCACCAGGCGCTAAAGATCTGGTTTGCATGCATGTACTACCATTCTCTGCTTATTTTCCCTCTATCTCCTGCTGGTTGTCACCTCTCTCTCTCTCTCCTGGGTGTTTGTGAATATTTTCTGCGTATGTATGCGGAAATGAGCTTTTGCTGCGTGTATTAGGTGGATCATAAATATTCCGAATAGCTGCGCATAACGCGGCGCGCTGGCCATACAAAGCAACACACACAAATGCAGAAAGCATCTGTGACTGTATGTCATTTTCACACTTTGTCCCCACAGACACTCTTCTGATGGTCTGACAGCTGCGCTACGATAAAGCAGACCAAAGCATTCGCACTCTCATAAGCATACACACATGTTCCTTCACCACCAGGTCTCCATCGTTCCACTGCAAAGCAAAGAAATCACTGCCTGTCCCTCCTCCTCAGACGCAACCTGTCCACCCTTCACATACGTACTCCAAAAACCTACACTTAAGCCTGACAGTTAAATTTGCATGTCTGTGCGTGTTTTTTTTGTGTCAATTACACTAAGGTGAGACATTGATTAGCATTGCCTAAAGCAAGCCCTCTCATTTCCTGTCTTCTTCGCAGCACTCAGCATACAGCCCCATCTCTGCTTTACCTTTCTCAGGAGACTGCCACTCGTAGTCGTGCACACACACACGCACACACTGAGACGTGCGCACAAGCGAGTTTTAGATTATCTGTCTGGGCAGACATCCAATATGGAAAATCCACACTCACAAGCTGATATTCATATCCTTTCTGCACACGCTTCTCTGTGTGCATTCCTTTTCTTTTTATTGCAGTGGTCTGTCCAGTCAGTAACGCTAAGATGTCTCATTTCTTCCCCCACAGTACGCACATTAGGCAACGCTGATACAATATATTACAGAGAAATGAAACGCCAGCTGGTTTAAACACTCTGAACAACACACGGGAAAGAGTCTATCTTTCAAAAGTAAAGCTAACATTCCTGCGTGTTTTTTTTTTTTTTTGTCTCGCTCTGAGTTCTGACTCACGGGTATTACCTTGAGACCAGACAAGTCTCTGCTCTCCTGAGAACATCCCAGGTTACACACAAATACACACAAGCTGGCAAATACACTAACACCCACATGAAGCTCTGTATCAAAGCGAGGTGGCTTAGAAGCCGCTAAATGAAAGGCTGAAGGCAGGGATGGCATTGTTTTCTGCCAGGCTTTAACTGTATGTCTCCCTGAGAGGGAAAGCCCGGGATATAAAGTCAGTTTGATGATCTGAACATCTAGATATGAGTTTTCCTAAATGCCTCCACCTGTCTTTCAGTAGCCAGCATTTGAAGTCTTCAATCTGCATTGTAGTCCAGACATTTCCAGTGTTAGGACATGCGTAAAAGTGTCACTCTGCGATAGTTACCACACACAGTATAGCTTGCTTGTACAGTTCAGATTTAGAATCCTAATTTGTTTAATAGTTTGATCTATAATCATACATTGTAACACAATAACATCTGAACATGAAGTACTTTTGGTTTAGTCCAGTGGATTTGAAAAAGGGCATCATTGTACCAAGAAGTGCAGCTGTACGTCTGTCTCTTGACAGTTGAATCAAACTTAATATGAAGGTAAATTATAAACAACTACATTGTTTTCTGCTTTACTCAGTTTTGTTCACAAAGCAACTTTAAATAATGAGGTAAATAAGTTAAAGTTTAGCCCGTTTGTAAAGCAGCATGGACTCCTGCTGGCTCAGATTGCAGGGGCCCGACAAATGAACCCACATGAGGGCTCCTGAGAGACTAGTGACAGGATTGGGGGGCTAAAGACTGCTGAGTTTTGTAAAATATGTTTTCTTAATTCATTAGACACAACTCATCWGGTTCCCTGTTTTTAATTTGTGTCCTTTCAATAACCACCACCATTTCTGAATATCTTCTTTATATGTGCCCATTTTGTGGACTTGAGCAGCACTGCTCCCTTTACCACCACTTAGCTCGTCTTGGGTTTCTTGGCTAAAAACTGCCATGCAGCAGAAGTGTGTTGGAGGCAAAGACAAATATTTGAGTTGGACTCTCTGCGTGGCTATTTCATGAAGTGAAGGATCCAGCGCCTAATGTTCTCACTGTTGCTCACACTGCCTGGAAGGAGAGCTCTATGGTCAGCTTGATGGATTTTGCATGCTTGTTCTGCCTTTGGGAGGTTTTTACGTAGAAGGGGAGATTAAGCAAATGCGAACGCAATTAGCCCTCTTTGTTACCAGAATAAACTGTAGCAGTGTGTTAGACCTCAGATGGAGTAGTCATGTGTGGTGCTTGTGACTCTCTGCTGTGTAAAGAGTGCCTGTTGTTTCGGCTATGATCCACCATTAGTGACCCTCAGCCCTGAAGTCCTAATTAGTATCATCTGTGAATTCCGTGCGACTCAACCCCCCTCTGCTTTATTTCCTTTTGCTTTTCATCTTTACTGCCATGATTCTGTCTTTAGCCTGAATGAGAAAAAGAACCTGTTAATATCTTCAGACGTGTTGTTGTCTGTCATTAATTTGCACATAACACAGCAAGTGAGCCTTTCATGAAGTGCCTCAYGCCCGCTTTCTTGATTCTGCGAAGGGGAGGAGGGGAGCTTTAATTTAAAGCAGACGTGCGAGCTCGCGCTCAAAAAAAGGCGCACATGCATCGTCCACAAAGAGAAGCGAGAGCAAATCTGCCCACTTTGAATCAGCTAATGCTCATCCAATCCAATATGGACCCAGGCCGGCAGATGGGCCCTGTGTGTTCAAAGCAGAGGGTGCCGATTTAATATCCAAACAGGTCAAGCCAAAGAGAATCCGAGAGAGAGGCACCCCTGTGTAGACACGGCGTAAAGGTCCTGCCAGCAGCGCCACCACAGCTGGGACTCACCTCACCTCCTCGTACCCCCCGCTCCCCCTCCGCACGCCTCCCACACTCTCCATTTGTTCTTGCTGCCAGGCAGGGAAGCAGCTTGTGCACAGTTCCTCCCCTCAAACATTGTAATCAGCATTTGTTTAGTGTTATTATATATGCCTCAGAGAAGGAGGCTTGAGAGGAAAGCCTTTTTCTGCGAGCAGCAAAGTGCTCCGATTGAAACTCATAAGGAGAGGAGTGGAAACCTGCTGTCTCTGGCTCCCATGGTCTGATTTAGCCATGGTGTCTTTTACCTCCAGTCCAGAGTCCCTGGCTGGCCCACACTACTGCAGGTTTAGGAGAAGAATAGTGGTGCTTATCCTGAAAGCCTGTTATTTGTGTGCATAGGTGTGTGTGTCGTTTCACACAGCGTGCTGGCATTTCTTTTAAACAAACTGCTTTGTGAGTCACTGAGATGTCAAAGATTATACGACCACAGCAGATCTCTTGTACAGGTTTTTACTGAGTGTGTGTGTGTGTGTGTTCTGTCCAGATGGAAGTGCTTATTGAGTGCTGGCAGATCACTCTGACTCAGTGAGAGCAGGAGAAAATCAGCGAGGAGAAAAAGCAGAGTGGAAAACCTTTCCAATCAGATCCATCATCTCACTGCGTGCGTGTTTATACAAGTAGATGTGTGATCTTCCCATCCAGCTTTTCCTGCCTCCCCTCTCTAATCTTATCGTGTCGGAGCAGCAGATTAGTCCTCCCAGATCTCATCTCGGCCTCCAAATGCCTCAATCAGCCTTTTGTTCTTCGGTCGTGCATGCTCTCCCCTCGCGACAGGCAAGGTGAACATTCCCACACATTTCGAGCTGTGTGTCGGTGTCACACCGATACCAGCCCTGATCTAACATACCGAAGGCTCTCCTACCCCTGGGGCATTAGCTAACTAAGCAGCCTCCTAGCTGAGCTGAACTGCTTGACATTCCTGGCTAACATAGAGTTGCTGCTGCTGTTCTTGTCTCTTTGACCTCCTCCTCCTTTTTTTCCCTCCCTCCCTCCCTCCCTTTCTGCCTTCTCCTTTGTCTGCGTGTTTGAGATCTGTCTCAACTTCCTCACTTCTGGTTGCCACCTCCCGAAGGAAGTCATAGATTCTGGCTGCTGTAGCCACCAGTGAGGGGAAGTGTGTGCRCGCGGGGAGGGTCACTAACAGAGTTGGCAGAGGAAGAAAAGAGTGTTTGGGGTAAAAGAGAGAAAATAAACAGAGGTTTCCTGTTAACAAGGTGCACTGCTGGGTCTGTCGTGTGGAAGCTGTAGGATCTGGTATTGTTTAAAGCAAGGCTGTGGCGGTAATGTGCAGAAAGGAGGAAGAGAAATGGGAAATTAGGTTTTAAGTTTGCAGACAATGACCGTGGTGTCGAGGTTAATAGAAACAAATAGAGGAGTTTGCTGTTTTTAGAGCTTAGCAATAAAAAACACATTTTCAATCACAGTTTGGCCTACTACATTTAAGTCGACATCATCCATGTTTAGCTACTGTTTTGAAAAGCTGTCTGAATGTGACGTCTTCTGCACATGCGGGTCACATCAGTGCTGTGGAGAGTCCACACTGGAGTCCTTTGGAGGTCACGTTTAAAATATAACGTGAACGCTCACACACACAAAAAAAATCAGAATTGAGCATTWAGRCCTGCAGTGYGAATGTAGCAATAAATATGTCCAACTGAGCCTTAAAAGTTTCATAAAATGCAAATACCTGTACTCTTCCAGGAATTGACCTGAATAGTAATGTAAAAACAGTATAGGTTACAGTGCAATAACACATTTTCCTCTAAAATCAATGAATATTTGTCAAACAACTGTGAACTCACTATTGATCAAAAATAATTGTGTCCTTAACAATGCAGCTCGAGCTTGTTTTACTCTGAAACACAGAAACACTAAGAGGGATTGCTTTAGCTTTGAAAAGTGGTGTATTGATTGTACGGGTCTTTTACTTGAAACAGAGAATTAATCCTTCGCTCAGTCTATAGTTTTAAGTGTATACATTTACAGATTTTCTCCATTAAATAACAGCTGCTTTTTAATGCATTTAAAGACAACGAGTTTAAAGAGGGAAGGCTGACCCTTGCACTCCCCTCTTACACCCAGTCTTTGTAGTATTGTGGCTGGGTGCAGAGGCCCCGGCTGCAGAGTTGACTGCACACACATGCAGCAACACAAAGAACACTACACAGCCATTATGGACCCAAGGGGCCGGCCACCTTTAGCTGGTCATGGACAGAATTAACAGGCTCACACAATCCTGGGCTTGTCTCGTCTAAGATGTATGCATGTTTTTAATGCTTTTTTTGTTTGTTTGTTTCCTTTTTTTTTTACCAAAATTATACACATTTATTTTCATACCAGTCTTTAACCCTCTGAGAAATGTCCTTTTCTATGCAGCGATTCCTGTCTGATGAGTAAGCTCAAGAGCGCCACAGGCCAGTCTGAGCCACTGGAGGGAGAGGTTGCTATTGTGTTCATCCCCAAAGCATGACTGTCAGATTTATATCACCCCAGTGAATAAAAGGGTAGCCTTGTGCCCTGGGGGTTTCAGTAAAGGAGGACAGTTTTAATTTAAAGTCTGAGGAAATGAGATGGCCTTAGTATTCCTAACTTAATCCTGCTTATTACTCTCCCCTCATGTTGCTCTTTTTATCTTTTCTTCCTTGATCTTTTACACTTTAATTTTTTTCCGCCTCTGTTTTTGTTTTATTTTACCTCTCAGTGGAGTGTTAGGAAGTCTTTTGGCCTCTCTCTGCAGTGTGGAGTATTCCCAGGGTTTATGGCCCATGTGGAGGGAGGGCAGCACCATGTTTAGCCTCTGGCAGGACAGACAAAGATGTCTGACATTGTGCGAGGCTCAGCTATCCTCGGCTCTCCACGGGCAGCGTGGAATGTCTCTAATCAATTCAGCATTGTGGTCCTTATACGTTCTCACTCTGTCATTTTCTGTGGCAGGCTTAGCAAAACCCAGACAATGCAACTGGTAGTTCGTTTGTCGA
This sequence comes from Austrofundulus limnaeus, assembly GCF_001266775.1. Taxonomy (NCBI): domain Eukaryota; kingdom Metazoa; phylum Chordata; class Actinopteri; order Cyprinodontiformes; family Rivulidae; genus Austrofundulus; species Austrofundulus limnaeus. The sequence continues at coordinate 7,136,281 of NW_013952405.1, forward strand.
GTCTGAGCTGTCTGTCATCTCGCCTCATTTTCTCCTTGTATTATCTAGCCATTTTTCCTCCCCGCGTGTTTATAGAATTGTGATAATTGAATGCTATGCTCAACTCCCACTACGTGCTCCATATGTTGCGCTCTCAGTCTTTCTCTCCATTTCCCTCCCTCTTTTGCCTGAGAGGGCTTTATGCTGCGGTGAGCTTCATAACAGCAATCTGTTCTGGAGAGTGGCAGCTACTCTGTAGCAGCAAAGATACTGATGACATTTTGCTTTAGTAAGTAAAAAAAAAAAGGTGTTTTATGTATAAGAAAAATGTGGATGTGCATACAGTTTTTCACTTGCCACATGCTTTGTTTGCATCTGGCTCCGTGCTCCAGCTCTCCTTGATTTTTGTGGTTTTACAAGCAGAAAATGAAACACTCCGGTAGTACACTGGTGGTGTTTACGATATTCTTAATGCATTAATTATGCATAAGCACCAGATAACAAGTCGTTTTGCTGTGGCAGGCAGCCTGTTAGTCTAGAAGGCAGCAGTGTCGGTGCACTGGATCGACAAGACATTGGGGTGGGTGGGCTGACTGCTGGAAAAGAAGAAGGAAAGGGGGGACATGACGTCATTGCACACATTTTTTCACACACAGTACGCCTTCGTGCTCAGGGGGTCCTTGTCTTAATCCATCAGTACGGCTCTCTGTTGAATCACAAGAAGAATGTGTGTGTGTGTGGCTGTGTAATGTTGCGTGCATGGCTCCTATAATCATCCGGCGCAGTAAATGCAGCTGAGAGACTGCATGCCAGCTGCTGTTTAACACGTCCAGGCTCACTTATTCTCTCCCTTCCTGCTCAAGGTTGGAAAAAAGAAAAAAAAAAAAACCCAGAAGGGAAACAGATGAAGATGGGGTGGCGTAAAAGGTTGGACTGAGTGAGGTGGAGGGAGTTGAGGGAGAGGAAAGGAAAAATGGAGAGAATAAGAAAATCTGAGGTGGGCTCGAGGTTAGAGGGAGGTAGTGATTTGCTTGGCTGCGTGTGCTCTGCCTCCTCCCCGGTGACATAACAGAACAATGTACTCGAAAAGGCTTTAAATATCTTTACTCTGACCTCACGTTCCTTCACACACAAAGACGTCCACACACAAACTGGAATCTGGACAGAGTGGCTGTTAGCTGCTGTTTTGAGGCCTCTGTTCTCCTCTATATTTTCCACATTTCTTATCCCCACTGTCGTCGTCCTCGGGTGGTTTAAGTGTCTGTTTGCTGAGTGCAGTGCAGYCGAATCCCCCTAATAAAGATGGCTCGGGCCAATAGGACTGTGTCGCATTCCAGCACCCAGCACAGCAGTCTCTTAGTGTTTTTTCCAACAACTCTGACCATCTATTGGGCTTATATGAAGGTACAATAAATATTTTATAACATGAAATGAAAACAGTGTTTTGCCCTTTTCATCCCTCACCTCAACATTGGCCTCAGCTTTTACTATTTTTTCCACCGCCTCCTTTTTCTCTCCCTCTGTTTTTTTTTCTTTTTGCCTTGAAAGGAGCCTCTTACCGCCTCAGTGCTGCCACCTCCTGGCCCTTTAAAGACTTGCAGCAGATTCTAACATGCATTAAATGAAAAGGCCAGTGGGTGGCAGCAAAAAAAGGAATAAAAAGTCTAAATCCTTGAGAAGAGATACTGTTATTGTCCGAGAAAGAGCTGTGAAAATGTTGATGGATTGTTAAATATCTCAGTTGAGAGTTACTATTAAGTGAAGTCAGATCAAGACTAAATTTAAATATTCTCACAAATTGTTTCTCACCACAGTTTTCCCTCAACCCTGTTTGCTTTATTAAATCTCTAAATGCCCTACAATCCCTTTTTAATTGACTTGGTGTCTCTGTAGGCTGTTTGGCATCGGCCTGTGTATGTCATAAACAGTGCATCTGTACGCCGTCTCCCTCTGCCAAAGAGGCCAGTTTGTGACGTTGTAATCAAACAAAATGATGTCTGTTTACTTGGTGTGGGAGCTTTTTGTGTCTCCTGTTCACAAGCTCTCTTCTTTCTCTGCGTTTCAGAGTAAACGGGACCATCTGCTGATGAATGTGAAATGGTACTACCGCCAGTCAGAGGTGCCTGACTCCGTGTACCAGCACCTGGTGCAGGATCGCAACAATGAGAACGGTGAGAGTTCCCCTCATTTTTTTTTKGGTTCGTAATGCACATGTGCGTGCGTGTACAATATAGGAGGAGTAAAAGTAAATCCACCTGATTTGTGTGAGGCCCCCGCCCCCCCGGTATCTCCTCACGACACACACATGCACACCTACTTGTCCCCGCTCTCCAGGCTGTTGTGTGATACGGGAGCTGGCTGTGAATTGCATCTCAAACAGAAAGCAGATGACAGCGTCCCGCGCTGCCAAGCCAATCCCACGGCTCTGTGCTGTTTCCTGGGTAACACTCCCTCAGGCCAGACAGCAGCACTGTCAAGTGTTAATAACCCGCAGTGTCATGTGGCCCTTGAGCCTACACCCTCTCAACACTGTCAGCGCCAGAGGACTCATCACACTCTAACACATACACATCTACAGGAACACAGGTGCTGTCAGTGACAGTTTGCAGCTGAATATAAGATCAGATGACAAAAAAAAAAAGAAGGTCGATGGATCAATGTTTGATTTTACTAACATATTAGTTATTTTAGGTTGGACACATTTTAAATAGTTCAAATACAATTGAACAGAGAACTATGAAAATGTTTTAAACCACTTATAATGTTTTATTTTTTTGCTTCCAAGGAGCCAGACTTTGTTGTAATCTTCTATTTTTTTTATCTGCAATACTCCAGAGTTTCTGAAGGTCCTTTTAAAGTTTTTCTTTGGATCCATGTTCTGTCCAGTTTTTGTACTTTTACTGTTTGTGTGCTTTGCAAAATCAGAAAAGTGGACCAGTGCGAGTCAGAAGAAGCAGTCTAGTCTAAATAAGTGTTGACAGCAGATGATCAGTATCTGTTTGTTTTTTTTAAAGAAAGTCCAACAAAGCCCTGACACAGGATCTGACAGACCCCTCAGTAATCACCTACTCTGTGCCAAGTTCTTGGCAGAGGATTGTTTAGGAATCAGTTTGTTAGTCTGAAAATAGGGTTTAATCTCAAAGTGTGGTGTAATTCATATTTTTATGGATCAAGCTTAAAAAAGGGAACAAATTATGACTTTGTGACAAACTGGTAATGTCTAAGTGCCTAAAGATCCATTTTAAATATTTCTTTTACTAAGTTGTCTACGTTTAGACAAAACATTGGCTCATGTTTTGAGTTCTCAAGTGAATAATTCATACTTCAGATTTAAGCAGCTTAACAAACTACAAAAAAAACTAAAATTAAATAATAAAAAGCTGCCAAAGTCCAAAGAAAAACTTCAAAAAACCTCAGAAAAACTAGAGAGCTATTGATTAAGCTCTTTAAAAAAAGATTACACAAAACTCTGGCTGTTAAACAAAGGGATGTCTTGAGACTTTTTCACTTTTGGACTCTGTGTTCCAAACATGATAATAATTAATCTGTTCCATTTATTATTAAACTTTTCTCAGCTGCTTTTCAACTTCTTATGTTACATGTTGTTCCAGCATGTTAACACGAAGCTCTTTTTCATATTTATATTGTTTGGCAGCAGGAATGTTTCGAAGCACATCTAAAGCTTAAATCTAATTTGTACCTCTGTTTTTGTGAAAGCTGCACGTTTTAAAAGCTTTTTTTTTTTTACTCGACCCCAGGTTTGGAAAACAAACTAGGCTCAGTGTCGTGATGCACAACCTCCTCCCTGGCTCGTCTTTTCTGAGTTTTATACACAGGATCAAATGTAAATGTGAACAAATGAAGACGTCACTGCGGCAGTTTTAAAACCATAATCTGAGCTGTTTTCTTTGCATTGAGATGATGAAAGCGACCACCCGGCGTGCTGCAGCTCACTGCAACACGCTGCTGTCTGTCGCTGCAGCGGGGACTCAGGACTGGTACAATTGATGTCACAAGGTCAGAGCACGGCGGCCGCAGCAGGCCACTGCTCTGGTTTTTGGTCAAAGATGAGTCTTTGTCTCCTTCTTAGAGACACGTCTCAACTCCTGCTGAGGTCATTTCACTTGAGAACTGATCATTACGTCCTCTTCTCCAGGGAATACAAATGATTGACTTTATTGGACGACATGACCTCCAAAGAGGTTCTTTCTGTTGAGCGTGTGCACAGATTTGTTTTATAAAAGAGTTTAAAAAATAAAGACTGCATTATTGTTTTATTTGTAAGGGAGTTTGTTTGTGATAAAAATGTGTTGATCGTGTGTTTGTTTTCCTGCAGACTCTGGACGTGAGCTGGTCATCACAGACCCGGTGGTCAGGAGTCGAGAACTCTTCATCTCTGACTATGTGGACACTTATCATGCTGCTGCTCTCAGGTACACCAGCACTCACCGTGTAGCTTTGTGAATAAAAATAAACGCAATGTCAGTTTTTGACACTCATCTTTTATACATTGACTGTGATCGCAGTGTTTTTACCTCAGGTTGTTTTGATGAACTCCTCTCAGATTTTTTGGGGTTAAGTTTTCTGTTCATTAAATTTGCAGTTATAGGTATATTTAAAATGAGAGAGATTTTATTATGTACTCAGTTGGGTTCTTGGATTTAATACGGGTTTCACAGAAATGTCAGCTACTTTTAGTGGCGCCCTCTGCTGTCCTTTAGGCTCGACTGTTTTCTGTCGGGTCAGTGGATTTTTTTGTGGTTAACTAGCATTTATATATGATTAAAAATAGTAATGTGCAATTAGATTTGACTCTAAATTAATTTTACTTTTACTTTAAAGTTTAATATTATAACAATATTATTTTAAAGAAAAGCACAATTATGACTAAAAGAACTGCATATCGAAAGGAGCTAAATTGTGTATTAAATAAAATCCTGATGTGCCTTAATTCAACAGCAAAATGATGGTAGYGCTATATTACTTCTTTATTTCTGACAGCTTGAATGAATATTTTTTATTATAGAGAACTGATTGGTATATTATTTTTATTTTTCTGTTGTTTTTTTATTTATTTATTTATTTTTTTCTTATTTCTATTACTGTTGGATGTTGTTTTGTTTTTACTGTCTGGAGGGACTACAGATGTAAATTAGCCTTAGGCTAAATCTGGTGCAATGAATCAAATGTTTTTATTTTTATGTTTTAATTGCACACTGTCCTGACTAAATAAATTCATTCATTCATTGTATGACTATATGGATGTAATACAGTTTTAACACTTCAAAAGGGTTTTGCTTAAAAAAAAACAGAGTAAAACTGTTTAAACCAGGACTCTTACACAGTCATAAAAAGTCTTGAAAAATACTGATTTTTCCCAGGTCTGGATAAGTAAAGTCTCTGGACTATTTGTAAGACCATCATGGAAAGTCCGATTAAGATAATTTAACTGATAAGCAGATACAAATATATCTATAATGAATTAAATTATAAAAAAAGTTTGATAAAAATCTGTAATGTTGTGATCAAAAAATTATGTCTATGCAAAAAAGGAACTTTTACATACAGATCCAAAAAATTAAACCGAATAGCTTTAAGAGAAACAAAAATCCTACATCCCTTGCAGTAGCAGACAGTTTCTACCCAAGATGCATTGTATAAAGCCAATGAAAAAAATGAAACCAATAGTTTTTAATTGAGAGGAGGAAAACATGTGCATCAACATATAAATACTAAAACTGTGCCACTGTACAAACATGGGGAATGAGTTAATATATTGAAATGTTCCTATAAAAAAATAACTCAAAAACTGAATGTGGAGAATCACAAAAGACCTTTAACGGACACCTGCCTCCCATTAAAACGCTTGATAATCTGCTTCTCAGTCCACTCCACACATAGAAAGCTGCACCTGTCTGAGGCGCTGCAGTGCTGCTGATGGCTCATGTCTGCAGAAACACATGCAGGTTTAATCAGTGATCACTCTTTGTCCCTGGCTCTGTGTCTTCAGCCACTCCCTCCTCTTCCTCTTCTCTTTAACCAGAACCATCTGCGAGCAGCAAAAAGCCATGTCTTCCAGAAACCACTGATTTCAGGGAAAATTAGCTGCAACCTCTCCTCCACAGAGCTCCCTTTGATTTGACTCCCTCTCCAGGCTTTAGATAAACGGGAGGGAATTCCAGTGGGATGCGGTAATGCCGCAGCGCTCACGAAGCTGGCTCTCCTCAGCACCCTTTAATCTTTTTCAGAGGGGAGGAATATACGGTCTCTCCGCCAGGCAGCCCCGACTCTATACGCCTGTGCAGACAGTTATTTTGGTGCAGCAGGATAGTAGGGTGCTGGAAACAGGAAATGGTATCAAGATGTGGTCAGAGCCTCAGCACCATCAGATTATTATTTATTTTATGATGGGGGGTGGAAATGCAAGTTGAATGACCTTTTTTTAAATTTTTTTTTTTCTGTGCCGTCTGTCTCTGATATTACTCTGCAGCAGGAGACAAGTTAGAGCTGACATGTTGAGCTGATGTTTCAGTAGCCGAAGCCTAATGTCTCACCACAAGTCTCTGACAGACAACCTGCTGCTGCTGTTTGTCACTTCTAACAAATGAACACACAAAGAGCTTCTAATTATCTGCTCCTGCCAGGCCGTCTCATTGTCCTTATTTGTTTATTTATTTATTTATTTTTACTAATACAGCTCGTACTCTCCTACAGGGGGAAATGCAACATTTCCCATTTCTCTGACATTTTTGCTGCCCGGGAGTTCAAAGCCCGCATCGACTCCTTTTTCTACATCCTCGGCTACAACCCAGAGACCAGGTGAGCCGCTTTGTTTACATCCTCTGGTAAATCATCATGGCTGCCACATTTGCTTCTTTTCTTGAATTATCCTTCTGCTCCGGTCAGTTTTTGAAAAGGCTTTAAAATATCTCAAATCCACAAGTGCAGCAAAAGCATCTTTTCCAGTTTCAATAATTTCCCAGGATCCAGTGAAATGTCCCAAATATTCTGTTTACTCRCATAACTAAAAGAGAACATGGCTCTTTACAATAAGTAAATAAATACCAGAAACAGTTAATGCGCGGCTCTGACACGCAGACTGCATTTATTACTTTGTTAGACAATTTAAAAGTTGTTAATTTAGTGTGTTTGACATTTCAAAGTAAAAGCATGCTGTGTTTGAGGACTTTTGCCACTAAAGCTCAATACTATTCAAGCATCACATCATTGTTTTCAATAAACCTGTTTTTGTGTAAAACATTAATGAACATAAAAATGTATATTTTAAATGAACCTTACATTTCAGCGTATTATTAATTTTGTTTTAGTTTGAAAAATTAAGTTAATTACGCAGATGGTAGAATCCAACGAAAGTTCAGAATTGTTGACATTTTTATTAGTATCACATCATTAATAGTCACAGTTATTATGTAGAAGTGCTCCAACATTACCTGGCAGTACCTGTTTTAATTATAACCCATCAAAGTCTTTTTTAAACTATCTTCTGTTTCTGTCTATGGTTACATGGTGCTTTCTGCTCATTAATCCTGATAATCTTATCAGTACACAAGAAATGAATTTAATGCAGTGTAATTAGGGGTAACGAGCTGAGGAAACCCCCTCCCTGTGGTTTTTAATTGTTTCAGYGTTGATTTCCTTACGAAAATGATATGTCAGGTTTTTAATTACAGATTTCACAGAGCACATTTTTGACATGTGACAGCAGGAGAAGCTCAGGTGAAAATAATAAATCAGCTCAACTTGTAGACTCAGCAGGATCCCTCTGAGTTCAGAAGTTTGATATGAAAAATCCTTGCCTTGCGTTTGGAAAGCACAAGCAATTGCGAAGAATTTTATATTTATGAAACATTTTGTGTTGTTTGCACAAAATAAATAGCTTTTTATATTTTTGTTGTCATCTTTTGTGTGTTGTATTTCCATTTTAGATATTGTACCACATTCAGTGATCATATTTGTAGAAGCAGAATTATAAAACTTGCTTTTGATTTTTTTTGCTTGTTTTGTTGAATTTTAAATGCTGTTTGTAACAAATGGCATTCGCTGTCTTGATTTTTTTTATTGCAGTTCAAGCGAACATTGTGTTGTGGAATTGTAGACAGTGTTTGCATCAGATACGTATGCAGACTGTTTGCTTAGCATGGTTTGTTTAGAAACACAACACTCAGTGTGGAAGCAATCTGCATTTTAACGTGAACTCTCCTCAGTAAACATAATACAGTGGGTCTGTGTTATTGATGAAAAAACAATGTGGTTTTCTTCTTTAAAATGTCTGAGTTTTATTACTGAATTCTGCTCTTAAAGAGGTCTCAGCCTTGAGTTACAACTCCATGAGKATTTATTCACTCTCCAAACAGATCGTTTTAGCAGGTAAAATATGAAATCATAACCTCTTCAAAACCCATGKTTTTTAATTTAATTTTTTTTATTTGACCTTTTATTAAACCAGGAAGATGAGATTAAAAATCTCTTTTTCAAGAGAGATCTGGCCAAGAACAGCTGCAGCACACAGACAATACAAAATTCAAAACTACAGATATTAAACCACATTAAAATACTTAACGATAAATAAAAGAAAAACAAGAAACACTCATAAAAGGTAAGATAGGGTTAAAATAGAGTACAAAATCTGTTAAACATTTACAAACGAATATCTTAAGTACAAACTGATTAATAATGACCCTAAAAACATTAAAAGAGACCAACTCCTTCAACTTCAATCTTTCTGCAGTAGATTCCAGGCTGAGGGAGCAGCAAAGTGGAAGGAGCTTTTACCTGTTTTAAAATAAATTTAATCATAATAAATATATTGATAAATGTATTAAATATTAGAGCATCATGTTATTTAACAAAGTGTGTACATCTACAATCAATTAACTTCTAGAATCAACATGATTTAAGATGTCAGCCGGAACTACAGTAACTGCCAACATACAGACCAATTGCATGTCTTTTCAAAATGTTGCCATTAACTGTTAGCAGTCAACTTTGTGTGTCTGTTAGCAAAATATCTCATGAAGCGCTGGATGGATTTTATTAAAACTTTTAGGAAATTTCCTTTGAATGTGGCTCAACAGCTGATTAACTTTTGGAGCCAACTCACCTCAAGGCCCTGTCACACTAGATAACTTGTGCAAACTTGTGATTTTTTTTTTATGTCTAAATTACTAATTAATATATATACAGTTTATATATTTGATCAATTTGTTAGCATTACTTCAAAGATCTCTTTAAAATGTTTATAAGTTGGCAAAAGTTGTCTAAAACATTAGGGCCTATAGAAAACACAAATTAGTGATTTTGTGTCTTGAGTTTTTGCCTGAGATTGTGGATAGCTTTGTAGTCAAGTTTTCACACACAAAAAAAACTACTGGATTTTTTTATTTAAACACTGACATTAAAAGTGGTGGCTCATATGCATTACTTCAAACTATCTTGGGCATTTTTTTTAAATAAAATAACTGCTGGTCGAGAAGTTATTTTATAATAATGAGCTGATTCTGTGCAGGTAAACTAGATGTTTGTTTTTGTTTACTGATTGGTGTAGGAGTGAGTCACGTGTTACAGTGACAAATGTCCTGTTGTTAGCTCTGAGGGTTGCCCGTCAGGAGCCCCCCCTTCTCCTCCAGGACCCCTGTTCAGCCCCAGTCCTCGGCTCTCCCCCCGTCCCTCCCTCCCTCCCTCCCTCCCTCCTCTCTGCTCGGTATTCAGAGCGAGGTGTCTGCAGCATTGCAAATTCCCTCCTGTTTATTATGGTGCAGACATGCGAGCATTCCACGTCCCGCGCGCGTGCACGTCAAGGTAATAAATGCGCTCGCGCTGAGGTCGCTGCGCATGCTCCGTGGCGCCCACGGAGGAGCGAGCCGAGCCTGTGTGTGTGACGACGCTGCGCGTGCGGGCTGAGGTCACAGCACAAGCTCAGTGAGAGCCGCTCCGGAGCCGAATGCGTGCTTCTCCATTTTGAGCGCAGAGAAATAGGTTGCGCGAGGGGAGCCGAACCCAGCGAGCATTGTGTGCAACATCGTGTCAGCACCCAGCCTCAGGGCTCCATGTCAGAAATGGACGATTTGTTCAGTCCCCGGAGGTAGGTGTGCGCTCATATTCTCCTGCTCTCCTCCTCCTCCTCCTCCTCCTCCTGTGTTGGTATTTATCAGCGCGAGTGTGTCGGCTTCTTTCTTCTCACGAGCCGCGTTTATTCAGCTGTCCGAGTTAAGTGTGATGTGTACAACCGGTCCACATCACTGTCATTGTGTTTGCGTGGATGTTAGAGCGTGCACCGTGTATGTTGAGCATGCGGGGCTGTCACTGCAGTTACGCGTCTGTGCTGCCAGAATGAGAAAAAATAAGCATATATGGCAGCATTTTTCCTTTTTTACATCCTCTTTAATGCCCACAGAAGCGCGCGGTTCTGTCCAGTGCCTACGCGCTGATACATGTGCGCCCAGCGGTGCTGTAAAGACGGCACGGAGACCCGGTGAGGCTTCCCCGGCTCCATTTTGCGGCTCCTGTTTACAGCCGGGATGACATGATGGCGCGTGAGGAGCTGCGGTCCAAACTCAGCCGGCTCTGCTTCGCAGCTGCCATCTCCACAGGCTGCTGTCATCACACCAACACCTTTAACTTTACTGTGCTGCAATTATGTCAGTGTGCCACAGTCTGWCGCTGCGATTGGCTGGAATTGATGGAGGGGGGCGGGGCTTCCCTTGATTACACACAGAAAGTTGCTCAGACTGTGACGTTGTTTTGGTTTTATTAGTAAGCCTGTAATTACTTGGCAAGGTTGCTGCTAATTTGAAGTTGAGCTTGTTGTGACCAATAAATGGGGATGTTTAACATGTGTGGCTTTTAGCAGCTTATTATGGAAAACAAGAATAAACATTGTAACCAAGCACAGCTAATAGATCTGTAAGCTTCCAGTTAATTCATTCTTCCAGATTAGCATGTAAAAGAAAAACATAATTCAAGAAAGCATCAGTACATTTACTAAAAAGACAGGTTCTCTCTCTTTTCATTTTTCCGTCTGCTGTTTCTGTTCGACTACGCCTGCAGTGATTTTGGAAACCCCTCCGATCCGCCTGCTGCAATTCACACTCTGCTTCATCTCAGAGGACCTTTGCAGCGTTAAAGCTGGCCTGTCTTCAGACGTGCTGCTTTTATTCTGGGGCGCAGGTCCTCGTTTGTCATCCTCACAACCTTTTGCCAACACAACCGTGGACCTGACCGGCTGCACACTGTCAGAAACACGTCTGCAGAACTTTCTTTGTTCAAAAACAAAAGCCAGAATATTACACTGCTGACCGTATTTCATTTATTTGTAGGCTTCAAAAGGACATTATTTGTTTTAAATAAATGTAATTAAAGCAGTCCGGTTTTTAAGTCACTRAAATAAATCTAAAGTATCAGAGGATTATAGGTGTGTAAAACATTACAAGAGGCATTAAATAAGCATGTTAAAACACAGTTTTACATGTGATTTAAGTCTTCTAAAAGAAAAACAGTGTAATGCAGGAAATAATCCTATTTAGTTTTTATCACCACTCAGTTTTGTAGCCTGACAACACTTTAGTGCGTTATGTTTGTTTCTATCTGTTGAGCGTGTTTATTCAGAACTGCAGCAGGGTATCGCAGCGTTTTAGGGCCGTGTTGACACTCGGATGTGTGGCAGCGCCTCTGTCAGCCACAGTATGGGCTTTGCCTGTGAAAACCATATCTTGTTAGAGGATCTGTAAAGGAGGAGTTCTGTTTGGGGGGGAGTCGGGTCACCCGTCACAGGATTTGTGTGGGTTTGAAGGCTGTAAAGAGACCAGAGGGGTTCTGGCCTCTCAGGTTTCCTCCAGGTCTGCGTGATGGAGTGCGAGCTGCTCCGGGTGCAAATCATGCTGACAGATTCTGGGCTGCCTTCGCGCTCGCTCGTATGAAAATCAGCGCCGTTGCCCGGGCAACAGAGGGGAAAGGCTTTTCAAAAGGAACATCTTGTCATTTTCTTTAATCCACTGCAGCTGGAGAATCGGAACACTATTATTAAATAGCAGTTGCCATGGCGACCGGCGTTTTTGTACCAGCAGCCGTTTTCCAGAGGCTCTCACCCTTCACATCCAGAACCAGCTACCCTGCCTCCACCTTCATCCTCCTCCTCCTCCTTTTAGGGGCTTCTGTTTTATTGCTGCATCCGTAATATCAGGCCTCAGTGTGCTGTGTTCGGCTCACAGCCAACCAGGAATAATTTCCTGTAATCTTTATGTGCTTCTCGGAGCGAGCCACGGCGTACTTGTTGCACTTTCAATACTTACTCATAAAGAATATAAACTAATAATTCATATATTTGTTTTTATGAATGCTTATAAGCATTTGCCAGTTTAAATCCCTGCTTTGTGTCCTTTCGTTTAACCGTTTGGACAGGATTCGTCGCGTGCAGGCAAATGTTTTTACTGCCTTTCCTTTTAAAAATTTAATGTGCAAATATTTGGTTTCAATCTACTCTCATTGTCTCTTCTCAGGCGACTAAACAGCACACAAGGGGAAATCCGAGTGGGGCCGAGTCACCAGGTGAGTCATGGTTCGGCACACAGAGGCTGCCTCTGGTGTCAGAGTTATTAACGTTTACCTGTAATTACCACACAGAGGAGCTCTCACATTTAAAATTCAAAATCATTTGTCTTGTACTGTTAATTATTTGGCTTTAACTTCTTATGGGTTTACACAAAGACCAACAACAACTAGTTTGTTCAGGTTTTTTAAAAATGGCGATATAGCTACAATTTCTTTAGCTAACACAAAAATACATCCACTGTTTTTTAATGAAATAAGGACAGTTTTAAGTTTAAATAATTCTTGTCTTTGAGGAACATTTTATTCAGTGTACAGAGAACACTTAATTCCTTTTCTGCTTTAATACATTTAACATTTATGGGATAAATCTTGKKCCAGCAGGAATTGAATTTGAATTGCTCATATTGAATCTGAATGTGCATAATATGAAATGGAATGCATTGGTTTGAAAATAAATTTCACTAAATTGAAACTGAATTTAGTTTTGTATCTGAATTAATTTGCTTTGAAACTGTATTTTGATTTATTAAAAATTCAGTTTGACTACTTTCACTTTCAGTTCCAAAATTCAGATTTGTGTGTCACATCCTGGTCCTTGAGAAAGTCAGCCTGAGTAATCAAACACAGATCCACAGATTTATGTTTCACTTTGGTGAAGTTTCCCTTCTGTAATGTAACAGAGTTGATGCAATCCACCGTAAAAGTGACAAAAACAGACAAAGTTAATTCATTGCAGTGATTAATTTTACCTTAATGTAGAAAATGTTACATTTACATCACATCATGGATCACATATTGATCAGATGCTGCTGCTGACTGATCCATGATGTGATGTAAATGTAACATTTTCTACATATAGGTAAAATTAATCACTGCAATAAATTAACTTTGTCTGTTTTTGTCACTTTTACGGTGGATTGCATCAACTCTKTTACATTACAGAAGGGAAACTTCACCAAAGTGAAACATAAATCTGTGGATCTGTGTTTGATTACTCTGGCTGGCTTTCTCGAGGACCAGGATGTGTGACACAAAAATCTGAATTATGGAACTGAAAGTGAAAGAAGTCAAACTGATTTCTTTAATAAATCAACATACAGTTTCAAAGCAAATTAATTCAAATTCTAAACTTTAAATTCAGTTTCAATTTAATGACATTTATTTTCAAACCAATGCATTCAATTTCAAATTATGCACATTCAGATTCAATCTGAGCAATTCACATTCAATTCCTGCTGGCACAAGATTTATCTCATAAACATTACACAAAAATAGTTTATACCAATAAAAATGTTCATCCACATTTCTAACTTTTTCTCTTTTAATTGTTTTTTTAAATTATTTTCTATTTTCCAGTACATTTCAGCTCATGTCAGTTTTATGCACCGTTACAAATCTTTATCTAAAAATAAAAAAAACTTTTAAATTTTAACACTAACGTATCAAGTTATGTTGCTTTCTCCTTCAGAGAATTTGCGTTCTTGAAAGAAAACGGTCCYTGCAGCTCGTTTTTGTTTTCTCAGTAGCTCGGACAGAAAGTGGTTTGAGTGATACATTTGCGTGTGAAGATGTTGAGTTTTTGTGACGCTGACTTGTCCCCGCCGCCACCATTCAGACACACAGTTGAAAACTTGATGACAGTGGGTTGAAAGCTGATATTTTCTTCAAGCACGCGTGCTATTTTCAGTGTGATACCATCTGCCTCTCTGCTTCTCTGTGGACCTAATTAGGCCAAGCTCCCGGAGCTGCAGCCTTTTCCCTCCCCTGGTGGTCAGGCCGTGACTGAGAATGAGGAGCTGGTCTGGATGCCAGGGGTCAATGACTGTGACCTTCTTATGTACCTCAGAGCTGCAAGGTGAGTCCAGGGAAACACGCACACACGCCTCACCCATGGCTCCAAAGTCTAAGATTAAACACCTGGTTCACCAAAGAAACTGACTGAGGCTTTTAAGATATGCACGATTCCAACTCTTCCAATTTACCGACTCACATCTTTATGTAGTTGAATAATTTCTGTACAGAAAATTAATAGAATTATCAATGAAAGTAAAACATCAGCAGGAGAGCAGATCCTTTATTTTGCCACATTTTTCAAGMTTTATAAATAAGCTGTCGCAGTGTTACGTTTTGTGTTTTTTTTTATGCTTATTTAAAGTGTCTGTGACAAAATACAWAAAGTCAAAGAAACATCTTTATTTAAGGAACCTAGCATAAAACATAATTTTACCCATCTTGTCACATACCTGGCATATTTTTCTTTTGAACTTGGCTCAGGAAAATGAAGCAGGAAGTGACATCAAAGGGGAACTCATTAAGGAAATGAACTCTCATCTTTGTTTATTGAAACAATGTTTGAACTTTTCTTCATCTCTCTGATAGTGACTCAAAATAATCTAAAGAAACATCAGATCCTTCACTACAGTCTGTTTTGTTGGTCATTGTAGCAACGCTGTGTTTACATGCAGACTTTCCCCTTTGACATCACTTCCTGTTACTTCACAGGCAAATATCTCAACAACTGTTTATCTCAGCRGTGTGAATTTTATTTTTCAATATGTTATCCATGTTATGTTTCCAAAAATTCATTCATGTTTTATACAAACGTTTCATGTCACAGGCACTTTAATGTTTCTTTTTAATTAGATTGTAGTTCAGTTTAACAGGTTGTTTTGTTGTCGTGCTGCAGTCTAWTTAACCAGTTTATCACAGTGCTGCTTTATGTTGTAGAGCTGTCACAGAGTTTTTCACAGTATTAAATGTTCTGTTTTATCCAAAAAAAAAACAAAAACAAAAAAAAACAATCCAAACCTTCAGATTGGTCTGTTTGCTTCTTTATAAATCCATATTTTTATTTGGAACTAGTGAATATTATTTTCACCTGCACTAATATTTAATCTATATAAATTATAAAGCAAACATGAAAATAGATGTTTACTGTGGTCATTACACTCAGTGTTCGGTTTGTTAACAGAATCCATGTTTTGTGTCGACAGGAGCATGGCTGCCTTTGCAGGGATGTGTGACGGAGGCTCGACAGAAGATGGCTGTCTAGCCGCCTCTCGAGATGACACTACATTAAACGCACTTAACACTGTAAGTATGCAACTCCTGAGCGCACACAGCAGAATACAGTTACCCAAYAAAACKTTAGAACTGGTGAGTTTTTACTGTGGGCTCAGGTATAATTTTAGCTGTGCAGTGACAAGGTCTCTGTGCTGGTTTGGTAAACTCAGCCACAGAAGCTAACAATACACTACGCATAATGAGAGATTTGTCCGTCACATTGATGATGAATGCGGAGGAATCGGGCACAAGAAAGAGATTAGAATCATCATAAACAGGGCATTTATATTCTGACTCTATAAACTGGAAAATTAACATAGCGAACAGGTCATTGTCTCCTGACCTTCTGCACTATTTKCAATTCCAATGAGTAATGCTTGTTTATTCTCAGAGAAAGAGCTCCAGCGCTGCCTGTTTCACCCAATTTAATGTGACACAATGCTTAAAGCGCCACAGAAATTGGCTGTGTCGCTTTCGTTGCTCATTTTTAGGCTGGTTCGCTCAGGTCCCAGCAGGCCTTTCCCCTGATGCTGTAAGATTTCTGCTAACAAATTCAGTCGCACCTGCATGTAGGAGCTATTTGATTGAATCTAGGGGTGTAAGAAAATATGGATACACTGAAATATTGCAGTATTTCATTTCCTGATTCTGTATCGATTCTCAGAAACAGAGTTTAATTGTAAACTTTTGAACCAGCGGCTCAGTTTTTATTTGTATTTTAGCCTTCGACTGCTAGCTGGCAGATGACCTAATTCCCCTCTGGGATCAATAAAGTATTTTTGAATTGAATGTTGTAAGAAGAAATATAAAATTCAAATGCAGTTCTTTTGATTGCTTAAAAATAAACTGAATTCAATCAGATTTTATGCATGCAATGCATGGTGTGCTCTTTTTTAATTAGAATCTTTTGGAGAAAAATGGCAATATATCACCTTGCTTAAAGTGTCAGAATATATTGCATTATATCATATTGTGACCCCTGTGTTGTAATATGTTTCATATCAATACACAACCATAATTTAATCATCTACTAATTAAAAGGGAAAGCCCAAAAGTCCATCCAATCACGCTAAAAAAAACTTAGTATCTGATCAAATATAAATGTATTTATGTCCGTTCATCTCYGTGTTTTAGATGTAAATATATTTCTTCTTTTAATGTTTCTCAGCTTCACGAGAGCAGCTATGATGCAGGCAAGGCTCTGCAGCGCCTGGTGAAGAAGCCTGTTCCTAAGCTGATAGAGAAGTGCTGGTCTGAGGATGAAGTGGTAAGAAAGACGTTTTCTTTTAATTTATTTAATGTGAACTAATACTCAGAACAAACGAATACTGCTTTCTGTTAATGTAGTGTTTTATTAATGCATTCTGTCAGAGCTGAGTCGTGTCTGTAGAAAGAACTGTTGGAGGTTAACACAAGGCTCCTGGCCAGCACGAGGAAAAAAAAGATATTCGTTTAGTTTCCAGCTCCTCCGAAGCTGAAGAGCAGCTGCGTCCTGTTTATTACCCACAAAATAAAATATTTTTTGCATGGAAGTCTGGAAAGGGAAAAGACTGGGGGCTGCTAACGCTGGCCTCCATTTGTAAATACTGTAGATGTGAGTTTCACCGCAGCTGCTGCAGGGCTGGACTCAGAAAATGGCTGATCAAACACCACAGCACGAGTGGGACGGAGGGGAATGAAAGCTCTGAATTATACCATGTCAAAACCACCGAGCACTGTGGCTTTGGCTTTTATGCGATTTGACACACTGGGCTTGATGTTTGTATACCCACTCCCTTTTAAAGATAACACTATTTCCTGATCTGACTGCAGATCTGAAATGGCTTCAGACCACAAGATTTCAGCTGTACGTTTATCTCCCTCCAGGAATAATGAGTTGTACATTTCCTGCTTTGATTTATTTTATTTTTTTAAACTAAGAACTGCACAGCTTTTGATGAAGCTTTTCCTTCTTCTTGCATGTGTTCACTGAAAATGAGCAGATGTGTTTGTCTTGTAATTATTTCATGACTTGCACATTTAAATTAAGTTTGGTGCTAATTCTTGATTCATCACAGGAAATCAAGTCAGACAAGCTTTTTTTATTGTTGTTTGTTTTGTAGACTAGCTATGAGTTTATTTATGCATCCTTGATGGCGCCGGATTGAACACCTATTTGAAGGTAATCACAGCCAGGATGTTTACAGGAGGCTTTATTTTTGTTCATGCRCTCCACAACAGGTGCTCCTGGGAAAAAGCACAGCAAGAAAGCAACATTTGAAGCAGTTATAAAACCCGACTCGGATCAGAAAACACACACTTTACTAACTACTTTTTTTAATCTTGATATTGAGACATTCTAAACTTTTTATCCAGAACTAGAATACAACTTTWGTAGGATAGTGCAAGAAAAGGTTCAATGACACGTTCCTAAAATAATCGCCCAAGTCTTTTTTTTTCTCTGTCTCTCCAGGTCTGTCAGGAATCTCACTAAATGCCACATGGGTCAAATTTATTTATTTATTTATTTATTTATTTATTTATTTATTTATTTATTTATTTATTTATTTGTTTGTTTGTTTGTTTGTTTGTCTTTTCTGAAAAACATTTAAAAAAATTAAAGAGGTGGTGACTTTGCGGCTCGTTTTTCCTACAGAAGTTGAAATCGCTCACAATTAAAAAAAAAATCTTTAAGTCTCATGACGAAATTAGACAAAATATCTTAAAAGCTACACAATCGTCACATTTTTTTTTTATTGTCGATTTATTTTTGTTTTGGTGCTTTCTTTCTCTGTTAAAGTGAGAAAAGTCAGGATAGATGGATACAGCCAATGTTTGCACCAGAATAACATCTCTGGAGAGACATGAATGTTACTGCATTTAAATGTTTTATCCTTAAAATTTAAAAGGGAAAAAAAACTAAACATATTAATAGTTTGTGATGTTCTAAACATGTAATATTTGATCATTTAAATACATATTTATTGTGACATTTAAATAAAATTTTGTAACATTATTAAAGGCCCTGTCACACTATAATGTTTTAGATGACTTATGTTGACTTATGAAAACTTTAAAACATCCACTGGAAGCCTCTTTTAGGCATGTACATACTGTAATTCCAACAAATTGATCAAATATATAACTTATTAGTGATTTAGACATAAAAAAATTCATAAGTTGCCCTAAGTTGTCTAAAATGGTAAAGTGTGACAGGGCCTTTACCAAGCCCCTCAGCTGATCTGATTCTGTTAGTTTACATTAAATTAGAACAGAAAACGTGATTGATTAGTTGCGTCATCTTTATAATAACGTTGCATTCTTCTGTGCAAGCCTCTCCTGTGCCACTTGTACAGACTCATATAATCATGTATTTATGTATTCGTCTTCTTGCAGCGTTATATAAGTTGAGGAGCTGTGTTGAAGTCCGGTGCAGTTTAAAGCCGGATGTGTTTGTATCCGTCTGCAGAGGCTCATGTTTCCACACGGATCAGTCCGGGCCACAGCGTGTCTCTTCAGTCCGGCAGCTTTTGAAGGACAGGTGTAAACGTGGCTCCAACCTTGACTCGCTGGAAGCATGTCTCCTCTCTTCCCTTCCAGGACTTGCGTCATTATTGCTGCCTGCTCCCTTCAGCCCCACCCGTTGTTTTAGATGTGAATAAAAGTGACAGCGGGTCCACCGAAATGACGGAATGAGCTTGTCTGCAGGGTCACTTGTCACCTCCCCCTCCCCCCTTTGACGACTTATGCCCCCACCATTCTACTTCAGCTGTCTTATTTCCGCCTGCGGCCGATGCCGAATCGCTTATAAATTCTGAAGCTTGTCTCAACTTCCTAAACTCAATAATATTTTTTAATTTTTCTCAACTCGCATAAAGATAAAGACCCATAACTCACATCGGTGCAGCGCTGCAACAACATAGTATCTTTGACTTTTTTATCGTTCTCTCTCCGCAACCAAAGATTTGTGACAGTCAACCTTGAACAATCCTTTACTCTGACATTATTAGAGCACCTTAAACACATTGAGGATCCATCACCTTGAAGTGAGCGCCTCTCAGGCCCTTCAGTGCACCAGTACAGCAGTGACTCTAAATTACACCAAAGGAAACACTCATGCATTATAAAATAGATAAAATATAAAGCAATGAATAATTTATTAGAAACATCTAATGTGCAGTCTAACCTCCTCGTAGCCTTTATGCAGTAGGCTGTTGAAGTTAGAGCTGTGGTTTGTTTAACCACTGAGAAAAGGGGCAAGATGTGTTGCTGCAGTCGGTGAAATCCGTTTCAGTCTCTATTATAAACCGTCTGCACAGATTCAGTGTGTTGCATCAGAAACCTAATCGATGACCCAACCACCTCAAAGACTGCATCTTTCTTTTGATTTTGGGATGTTTTTCAAAGTCAAAAATTAATTGTTTGAAACCAGTAACAGGAGAGCACATGAAGTGAGAAACTCAAGACGGTTTCTTTCTTTCTCCTCCTTTATTGCCGGTACACTTTTTCTTCTCTTAGTTTGTTGCAAACAGGAAATAATGTTGCAACACCAAACAGTTCACCTCATGAAAGTGCACTCATTAGTTTTTATGATGCATGAAGTCACAGTTAAATGACAGAAAAGAACGATCAGAAACGGGCACGTCTTCTGCTTTTTGCGCCGTAAAAGCTGTTGCCATGAGCAGCTGGTCACTGCTCACACGTGTTTTGAGTTATAAAATAAATCTGTGGCTCAGGAACCGAAGAACTGGTAAAATCAGTTTTTGTATTTGTATGCTAGAAAACATTGAAGCTGTACATGCATTTCTCCCATAATCACACTTAAAAAAACATCA
The DNA here is from genome assembly GCF_001266775.1 of Austrofundulus limnaeus. Lineage (NCBI taxonomy): Eukaryota > Metazoa > Chordata > Actinopteri > Cyprinodontiformes > Rivulidae > Austrofundulus > Austrofundulus limnaeus. The sequence continues at coordinate 7,156,704 of NW_013952405.1, forward strand.
AAAGAAATAATAAAGACAAGTTGTTCAAAAACATTGATCTTTCAGAATCAGTTTATTATTGTGTGAATTCTTATGGAACTTTCACACTAATACGTTTTCTTCTGTACATTTTTTGTCATGTATCTCTTTCAGCGTTTTTTTGTTCTGTTTCAACAGTTTATGTATCAAAATATTTATGTCCTTCAGGACAGTTATGACTTCTGTTACATTTTGAGATATATATAAATAGCTTTTTCTGCCTCATTGACAAGGACTGGAGCAGTCTTCAACATCCTTAAAACTCATCAAAATTTACTTTATATATTTTTAAATTTTAGTTCAGCTTTTTTAACTCGTGCTACTTTCAGCTTTCTTCTGCTTCAATATTGCCAATTTTAGCAATTTTTCTGCATTTTTAGCTATCGTTCTTACCTTTTCTGGTATTTTTCTAATTTCAACTGTTTGTGATTCCTTCAGCTGCTTTCTGCTAATTGCAGCTGTTTTTGGCTGTGTCCAAAACGACGGGCCGGGTCCTTGGTAGACCGGGAAGACTGGAAAAAAAGAGGCTGTGAATTTGGACGGTCTAGCCTCCCCTCCTTACCCCGGCGTACGTCATGTCACCTAGCAACTGTGACRACGCTAAACAAGCAAACTTAAATCAAAACTAGAAAAATATCAATACATTAGCATTATTAATATCACAAAACTATAAAATTAACTTAAAGGTAACATTTGAAGAACTAATTGACCCGCTGTAGGTTCATGTTTATTTCGCTTTTTTTATGACGAAAAAATAATATTTAAAAACATGTCCATACAAATGATAAAAGTATTAGAATTACAACCGCTAATTTTTTTTAATTTTTATATCACCATATTTTTATTTAAAACGTATTCTTTTCTCTCGCTTCATCCGCCATTACTAGCATAAACAAATCTCCGGTCAGGCTGCAATGCATTATGGGATATGCTGGGCCGGGAAGGATCCATCRGACCTGTCCTTCGATTCGGGCCAAAGGAAGGACGTATTTGTCGGCCGCATCGGAGGAGTCTTCGGTTTTGGACGTCCTTCGTTGCGGCGCTGTGACGTATACGGCCGACAAATTCGACCTTCGGAGGACCCGTCCTGCCGTTTTGGACACAGCCTTTGTGTTTTTAGCTACATTTTAGCTAATTTGAGCTTTTTGTGACCGTTTCACCTCTCTGTTTCTTAATTCAGCAAATGTGCTCTTGTTGTTTCTTTGTGCCAATTTCATCATATAGTTTTTAGGCTAGTTTTAGCTTTTTTAGGCGTTTAGCAAACATCTTTCAGCRTTAAGCATTCACAGTGCATTCTGTGGTTACATTTTATTTGCTATACTTTTCTCATGTTCAAATATCCTCAGTTTTCTTTCTAACGTAATAAAGGTAATTAAGTGGATGGTTTTTTATAAATTGTTTTTAAATGTGAGTGTTGCATTTATTTTCACCTTGATTTTGGCACAACCGTACTGAAAAGTCTGGTTCACCTGTGGCCGCCGTCATTCCTGGGTGTAAATAAGTGTTGCTAACATCACATCGGCCAACAGGAGGTGCCACATAAACGATCAGGAGCAGCAGCAGCCGCAGCCTTGCTGTGTGTCGCCACGTCGGAGACAGAGTCTGATCTATGACTGCTGCAGGGCGGGAGGTCTATTTCTCAACCAGCTGCACTGTGCCGCGGCTTATCTCCGGCTGTGCCTTTAGCTGATGGATGACTGCACTGAAGTGGATGGGTGGGGGGGCGAGGGAGAGGACCAGAGCAGCAGACCCCCAGTGGTCGAATACAAGCAATCAAACCAGAAACACTCCACTAAAACAAAAAAACCTCATCCAAAATACGCTAAAAAAAGAACGGCCTTGCATGTGTGGCTGCAGGCTCCACAGTTCACGGTACAGTGCCAGCAAAGGGTTTTTGTTTCACTAACTAGTGTGCAGGATGGGTGTGTTCTGGAATTTCCTGTCACCTTTTGTGTCGGTACAAACGAGAAGAAAGCAGTGGTTGTTACTTTGCTTTACAAAGGTCGTGTTTTTTGAGAGCTGCCACATTTATTTTTGAGTAAACATTAAACTTAGTTAGGCTAAAGTGAAATCTACTGGAAAGTAGCTTTTTGAGAATTAAAGGGTACGTCTCTCATTTAACATCTACTCATTTGATCGCATCTAAACATAGATATCTCTGTATAGGATGTGGTTAGTGAAGTGTCTGACAGTGTGGTTCTTTTTTTTAGTGTGTTGTGATTTCCTCTTTGTTTGCTGTGACTAATCATACTTTGAGTTGGTATTTTGTAAAAGACTGAGGTTTATTTTACCCTCTCGTTAGTTTAGGCTAGCTTACGGCTTGTCCCCGGCCCTCTTGGTTTGTCCACATCAGGCTCATAAAGGTCAGCTTTTAACAACAAGTCTGGAATAATGAGTCCATATTGAGTGAAAGTGGCTTTGTTTTCTGTTGGACGGTCTTGCGTCAGTGTTTTTTCAGGGAATGACATTTAGTGGGAATTATGTTCCACGTGTGAGCCTGCCCTCTGTTTGTCATCACGATACCATCTGTGTGCCTTATCTTAACCAGTTTTACAACTCGCCACAATCAGCTTTCAGGCAGGATGTGCGCGCGCACAACAATAGCCCATTGAATTAATATTTTTTTTCTTTTCCTGGTTCTCCTCCTCCTTTTATACGTCTCCTCTCCAGCCTCACAATGGTGCACTGTTTGGCTCTGAGGGGAAACTTGGGGAGGGTTTTAAAAAAAAAAAAAGCGCCAGCTCTCTGGAACACACTCAGAGAGAGAAGCCTGTTGTTTCTGCACAGCGGATGGCCATTTGGTAGCACTTCCACCCAGCTGCCCCCCTCTTCCTCCTCCTCYTCCTCCCCTCGCCTCTCTCAGCCCCTCCCCTTGCCTTTGTTGCCTAGCAACCCAGGGCTGGAGCAGTCGGAGCAGGGGCAGAACGATTCAGGGAGCAGATTGGCGGATGATTTATTAGCTGGGCTGGAGAGCAGTGAGCCCAGGCAGCTGAAATGGAGCCTTAAACTGGAGCCGACATGTAGAGGAGGGAGGAGGGAGCCAGCAAGAGAAAGAAAACNAGGCTGCATGTGTGTGTGTACCTGTTTGAGTGTGAGAGTCTGGTACTTCTCAAAGGCCTCCTGAGGCAGCGAACCGAGCTCTCTGATTTTCTTCATGCACTCCTCTTTCTTCTTCAGCAGCATGCCCTGTCTGTTGGTCATTTTCTCCAGCTCCTTTGTGTCGTGGTTGATGGCATCATTTTGCTCCTTTTCAATATTCTTCCATCGCTCCATGCTCTTTATGTGCTCCTTAATCTCTGCTTCTGTCTTGTCAACCAGACCGTCCAGGTCTAGAGAAGGCATTTGGAAAAGACAGAAGTGACCATTTCAGTCTGAATAAAACGCTGGTACAGATTCAAATTCAGGCTAAAGTCACAGCTCAGGAAAAACAACCTCTCTCTTTTACACACTGGGGTTTTCAATTCAGACATACTGAAAAATAAAAGCTCCAAGAAAATCAAACTGTTCTCTGAATAACAAAAAAGTAAATTGGCAAAAGTTAAGTGCAAAGAAGTGATTATAATATCCACTCAGGAGAGAATCAATGCAAATTAATTCTGCTCAGGAACAAGTGCTTTCTGACAACTTCAATGTACCAACATCATCTGAGTCACAGCAACACATTTATCCAAGAGTGCACGAACACATTTTGCAGTTTGTGAGTGTAACATGTAACAGCAGATCTTTATAATCTGCAGGTGGTGCCAAATAAGTAGGACACTCTAACAAGGGAGTAGCCAAAAAGAAAATCTTTTTTGAGCCGCATGTTTGCATTCTTGTCAACTAAAAAAGTCAGTAATTGTGTCAATTAATAATTCAAATACTACTAAATATAAATTTAATCATTTTCATGGTGCATATCTTTTAAAAATATTGTATTACCATTTATTAGTGTTGCATGAATCGGATGGGGGTCCAGATATTTATAATCACTAAAGTCAAAACCAGCAGGTGGTGTTTCAGATCTGCTAGGTCAACATATGTCCTCTATACACACACCTCTACAGTGTTTAAGGGTTTTGTGTTTGATCTATTTTGTTTGATTTGGAGCAGAAAATGAGTCTCTTTTGTCAACTGATGCTGGTTCCTCCGGGTATGTAACCCTAACCTGAGAGAGAAAGACGAGCTTCAACCTAATGTCAGTTTGTCATATAATGGAAGATTTAGATTTTTAAGTGAGGGCAACATGTTCACAAGTTGGTTGAATGTGCACGACTACTTTAAAACACACAGTACTGAAAAAAATACCAGTAAGTTATACCATGATCAGAACTGTTTACCAGTTGTTTCCAAACTGTGGGGAAAGAACCCCTGGAAAGTGCACGAGTGTGTGTGTGTGTGTGTGTGTGTGTGTGTGTGTGTGTGTGTGTGTGTGTGTGTGTGTGTGTGTGTGTGTGTGCTCCATCTACTGGTTAATCAACCGCTCCTCTGTCAGGCTGATGAGTTTAAATAACCGACTGTCCCACAACAACTTAATTTAGTTTCTCTGTCGGCAGGGTCTCATGTGTTTGGGCTGGTTTTATTACTCATGTTCACAGCTACACCCTAAAACTGGAAAACCTGAGACCATAAAGTGTTTTGCATAAAGTTGATAGTTTAAGTACAGGGAGTTGTTTATTCTTCTGGTTAGATAGAAGCCTTTCTGTTTGTCTGTAATTTGACCCTCTGGGAAACAGTTGTTTTGCAGCTGGCTGTTTGACTTCAGTCAAATTTGGCCTTTTATTCCTCACCAAAGCTGGATATGTAAACAATCTGTGGTTACATAACTCTCTGTACATGGCATGGAAAATGAGCTGTAGAAACTCCTTGACAGGGAGGATCCATGTCGAGTTTTTCTTCCCTCTTGTCTCCTTCCTCCATGTCCAGGACCTTTTTCCACACAAATTGTGTCAGCCTGCCTYCCCTCTCAGCCTGGCAGCTGGTTCCTTCTCTGTGCGTGCTCTCCCTAAGCTTTCATTTCATTTCATACACTTCTGTAGTTTTCTCCCTAAAGAGGGAAAATATCTTTAGTGGGATTTTAGTGACAAACCGAGGCTTGTTATTGTTTATGTTTTAGGGCAGGAGCAGTAATCCAGTTCACTCAGTGTGGGAGGAAATCAGAACAAGCTGAAAACAGCACCGTCCCCAACACTTAACATGAAGCGCTCAAATCCACCTCAGGTTTTGCAGCCTGCTGCAAACCAGAGGCTCTCTTGCAGAAAGATCACATGTAAAGCCTTCCCCTTTGTAGTGGAAAAGCAGAGAGTGACAAGCTATTTCTTTCTTGTTAAGAAAAAGAACCGCCGTGCTGTCGGAGACCTTGTGGATTTGTCCCCTGATTTATTTTTATTTTTCCTTTTACCTGTGGCTGCTTGTGGAGATCCGTGCTGCGCTCCCTGTGGACTTTCCCCTGCTTTTTGCCGGAGTTACTTGCTGGAAACGGTTGGCTGAGATCACTGAGAAACGGGGCTCGCCTCTGGAGCAAGAAAGTAAATCTGTTAGTTGTCTGCTTCGCTGGTTATGAATGTTTTCAGCCGCTGCTTTTTATGGCTCGCAGTCTGTGGCTCTTAAAGGAGCAGGGATGTGTTCAGGTTGTTGGGATTTTTAGCTCTTGTTTGTTCCCGGTTTCTGTTTTTGCTCTGAGGTGAGGTGGCTTCTTCACGTTCACTTTTCATGTCAGATTAAAAGCCAGATGTCATCAAGCAGCGGCTTCTTTCTTTATGYAGTTCACCTTTCTTTTTGTTTTTACAAAACATGTCAGTTTGACATCTTGACATGTTATTTTAGGGATTTAAAATTTATGTAACGTGGAAAGGAATCATTAAATCTGCCCACCAGCAAGGCTTTTCCTCGCTTTTCAACTCTCCCGTTTTAGGTTTTGACATGAAACTTTCACTTACGAGTCTAACAACAGGTTTAATATGTCTGCCAGGGTGTGTTTTCATATCAGACAGTTTTTATGTAACTGTGTTTTCACAGCACAGTAAAAAGACTAACCTAATCTCAGCGTCTCTCCCTGCCGTACTTGTCACTTCCTCTCTCGTTTTGCCCTGACATGGCTGTGTTTGCTCCGGGCTTTAAACAGCAACAGAGGTTTCTGAAACACACATCAAACCTCTCCGACCACAGACTGGCAAAAAAAAACAAACAGCTGCCCTCCCTCCCCTCGTTGTTGTGGTGTTCAGCAGTAACTTTTTTGAAGCCACAGTTTAGCTGATTTCACACACACTAACTTGCCTTTTCTTTTCTTCTCTTTTCTTTTTTTTTTCTTTCTCTGTGAAAAATTGCAGAAGCGCTTCATTAAAGGGCTGAGACAGTTCGGCAAAAACTTCTTCAGGATCCGGAAAGAGCTGTTACCCAACAAAGAAACGGTAAGCCTCTGCTACTTTTCTCTCTGCAGAACTTTTTCGGCGCGTTTCATCCGTCTTGAAAGCGAGACAAAATGAGGTTGGAGCTGCCGAAAAGCCGAGCAGCAGAACATCTGTAGTGAGATATTTTAAGCACGGCTACTTTTTAACTAGAGGCCTTATTGATAAGAAGTAAGAGGCAACTACTGAACTGTGGATTATAAACAGAGACACAAACATTTATAGCTTTAAAAGATAGTCTAAATCCACTTCACAGATAAGTTTTAAAGTTATTTGAAGTATTGTTTGTAGCAGCTYTGAGGAGTAACACAGTGATAATTTAACATGTTGGATTATATATTTATTTTTACGAACTCCAGGATTGTTTTCCACTTAATTACCTGATTTAAACACTTTAAGTTTGGTGAAAATGTTCTTTTTGTTTTCAGACATTAAAACAAAAAAAAATTCATCAGCATCCTACGATATTAACAGCTGAGATTTTCTGCTGTCAAAACACTTTGGAGTCTAAGTAGGGGTGGTGCTTTCCTGGTAGGTGTAGGATTTAGCTGTCAGTGCCAAAGCTTTTGATTCGCGGAGACATCTATTTAATATCTCTCCCACTCTGTAATTGTGTTATTTATGTAGACGAGCAGTGGGGTGTTTTCGATTGTCACACTTCCCTCTCCTGCGTTGGAGGGCGCACGCACACACGGCACCGTGAACAACCGTGTGTAGAGCTACAAATGGCTCCAATCCAGGCCTGATGATGATTAACAACTGTTAACCTTATTGAAGGAGAGCTTGATGTTGAAAGAACAACACAAACACTACAGATTGTACTTCCTGTTTCGTAACGTTTATGTAAAGCAAAACAAAACCCTGTCATGTGAACATATCCAACACGGAGAGGAAGATTTCTGACCTGAATGTCCTTCACGTTTTTGACTCGTCTTTTCTCAGAAAAGCCTCGTGGTTAAGAAAACAACTTGTTGTTTTAGTACGGCTGCTCCTGCTGGAACCGTGTCGATGCAAAGCTGACACAGACATCAAAGGGAACTCAAAGTTGTTTGTCATACTTCTCATCTGCTCCATTTCCTTGTCTGCTGTGAGGTTAGGGTACGCCATCTCTCTTCCCTCCAACACCCAGACATTCATTCATGCAGGATGTCACTTCCTTTTTCCTACATTTTTTTACTCCTGAAAACCAATTTGGACCTTTTGAAAAAGAGATTATAGCATAGGAATGGTGTTTTTCCCTCCAAAATATATGACTCGTCTTGTTGATTGGCCATAAAGCCGGCATTAATGCAGTGCAACCTGGAGGGGGCGAGTCTTCTTGACAGGAAGGGTAATAGACCTCCTCCAGGATCAGGGCCTGCCACCGCCACAAAACAGAAAAAGATTAATTTTCCCCCCACAAATGGAAAAGAAACTGGGCTTTAAACACATGAAAGGATGACTGTAAGAGCAAGTCGAGGTAACATGAGAAGTTTAGGTTGACTCACAGGTGGGGAAACTTTGTTTAATGATTTTTAACACCCTGACAAAAGCTATTTCTGTTCCCAACTCAGCATAATAACAACATAAAGATACTTCACATTGTTTTGATGAAATGTGTTTTTTTTTTCTCTTCAGTCACACACACACACACGTACATCTCTGTTTCACTCACATGTCAGGCCATGAAGTCAGCAGCGTGTTTCACGTGCACGCTCGCCTCTGCTCTGAATCCCAGCCGGAGAGCAGAGCTTTAAGCCCTTGGGCTGATATCCAGACTTAGAGGTCTAGTACAGCGTGTGCATACCCCTCGCTACCCCCTGAAACACCAGCACAGCTCCAGCACTCAGCGCCAAGGGTAAGCACCCAGCGCTGTGTAAACACACCCGGCCTGAGCAGCGGTCAGGAATGCCTTATATAAAGCCACATAAATGCCCCAGCTGGGGGTGGGGGGGGAGTGGGTGTGTCTGCAACTGGCTCCGCTGCCACCATTTCCTTCAGTCCAGCGGAGACGTCATGGAACACGAGCTGGCCTCCTCCTGTGTTTGAACAGCTAAATATGCTGAAATAGCAGATCGCAGATAAATCCATCGCTGATTTATTTAATTTCATTTTTTTTTTTATTGCTGGAGGAGTTTTCAGGAAAATGTTGTTTTAGGGGATATCAACAGACCATATTTGCTAAAGCGATTTGGATCAGCTGCAGCTTTGTTTGCTGTGCAGCCAAACAGAAAAGGACAGATTAATATTGCATTCAATTTGAAATGTTTTTACAGCCAAAAATCATTCCAAGTAAAAGACAAAAAAAATCATCATATGAGTCGTCTTCGCTGCTGTTACAGTGGGGTGAAAAAAAGAGTGTAACTATTTTTTGTGACAGAAAACTGTTGTCACCAGTTGTTTTTATTTCTCCGTTTTGTGGGAAATAATAAAAGATTATTCTCAGATTTAAAAAATTACTGCAAAAACAATTAGTGCTTAAAATTACATCAAGTTTATCTTGGAGAAAGATTTCAAATTCCATAAAAACTAGAGTAATTTATTTACTCGATATTCGCATAAGTGTATTATAAAGGTTATTTATAGACTATAAACATGATGAGCACCAGAACCGAGAGCAACTATAATCTAATAAAGTCAGTGAAGCAGCGTAAAACCATTTACAAGCTCAGAACAAAAGCTTTAAGTATGTGTGTATTTTTGTCAGCTCTTTTTTTAAATTCTTACTTCATTTCTGCTTTCTGTTGTTCATTTCGCTGAGAATTAAAGAGCAGAAAGTGTCTTGTTCCCAGTCTAACTTCAGTTTAGATTTTAAGGAGTCAGAACTGTTAAAGTATTAAAAACATGTAAAGTAAGGGTATATTTTGTCTAAAAACCGCAGAGGTTTAAACAGGAAAGGGTAAACAGAGCGGTGCTTTGAGAGTGCTTTGTTTTTGTGTGGACATGAAATAAACAGCAGCACCTGATCCGTCACGATAAATTATAAAGGATAATATTATTTTGTGAGTAACATAATGATAGCACCTCTGCCCGCTTAGGGAGCTTACGGATGTTTATGAAATTTACGTTTAAAAAAAGTGTCAAACTGACCTGGACCAGCGATTTGAAAACAACACACATCTACTGAAGCTGTAAAATCCCTTCCCACCTCTGTTCATGCCAGCACAATTTAGTCTTTGTGTCTTCCTGTGGCTTCATAAAAGGATCATGGTTACCCTCATGCCACTTACAACATTTACGAAATTTGCGCTGTGTAAAAAAAAAAAAAATAATAATAAACTCTTTGCAAACCCAAGATTCGGCACATTGTCTTGAGGCGTTGCCAGCTGAAAGGTGTTCATAGGTCTCTCATGCTACAGAGCTTATGAGACCACTAACCTTGTAAACACCTGACGTCAGAGTTCACTCCTCCCTACGCTAAGAAAAGAGGKAGACAAAGAAAACAAACAAGCAAATGAAAATATTAGTTTTAATTTATCGTTTGATTAGCTGATTTATTGCTTATATTGCTGCTGCTTACTGACCTAAGCAGCACATTTTAAAAATTTACAAAATGACTCATTCAAAGGAAAAATTGTAAAACCAACCGTTTGAATGCTGTGATTGTTTTTGAAAATGCTGCTGTTTTTTTAAATAGGCTCCTTGTTTATTTGACGCTCAGACCAAGCAGCAGGTAACATGCTGAGCTGTTTTGTTGCATCTTGTTCTCCCTGAGAGAACGGAGCGCTCCGTCCCCCCAGCCCCTGTCATTTACAGGACGGCCAACAGCAGAGCGGTGCTCTCCACACAGCCTCGCAGCAGATGTTTGCCCCGGTACAATCTGCGCAGATGTCAAATTGAATTCATTGCCATGTCTTTAGCCCAGCAGCCAGGACCTTGGGGTACGAGTGCTTTTACAAATAAGTTCAAACACTAATTAAACCAGCTACAAACTACAGGGGCCTCAGTTGTTTCTACAGCTGTGTGACAGAACTGTTTGGTAAATGATATAACTTGTTTAGGCAGTAAAATTGCTGTTGGCTGAGAAAAACCCAACTAGCACATATTGATGTTCTTAAAGCAGACCACAAGCGATTCAGCGCAGTCGAATGTAGGCAAAATCTTTTTACGGTTTAATAGACGGGAGCCCGGAGAGGCAAAGAGCTCCCTGCGTAATTGAGTCTTTGGTCGGTTTCTTGTTGTGGTTTTTTGGGGACTGACTTATCAGCAGAACGCGCCGGATCAACCCTCCAGCAAAAAAAAAAAAAAGCACTGTTGCCATCCATTCTGCTTTCACTGGCAAAAGCGCTTACAGCAGGAAAAACACGAGTGCTGATTCTTCAGCATGTGCATCCCTGACCTGTGAAAGCAGAGCTTATTCAGTCATTCTCTGACAGAAAGGCTCTGCACAGCAGAGAGCGTCTGTCTGGTTAACCAGCTCCCTCATGCACCCTGTTCCATCAGCTCACATACTCTCGTTGCGCCATGCTCACGTTAAGGCATCACTCGGCTTTATTACAGATGCTGGGATCCGTTTTCTTGCCTGATTCCTATTTTTGATTTTTGTAAACATCTGACCTAACAATTAAAATGATGGCAGACAGATTTCTCTCAGAAAACTAAATTATAATTAACAGCATTTGTTTGGAATTTCTAGTAGAAAATTCAACTGTGTTCATAATAAACACACAATATAACTCCTGTAGATAATAGAACCTGAATATTTAAGCATTTTTTTTGTTGTCCACGCCCCCTAAAACAAAAACTGATCTCCTTTCAGAACTGATTATATTAATGTCCTACTTGGATTGTTACCAACATCTGGTGGAAATTTCATGTCATTAGCACCTCTAGTGATATATTTACTGAGATAAATGGTGACGTGTTCAATACTTATTTTACTCGCTGTAATAGTAATTATTAAAAGATTAAAGCCTGATAGTCATCACAATAAAGCTGTTAAATCGTTGTTTACGTTTGTGAACTTGCTAATTACAGGTCTCACAAGGAAAGCTAGACTTTAAAAAATGTTGCCTGGAGCTGCAGAAATACCTCTGTAGAAAAGCTGGTTCTTTTCAGAAGTTTTCAATATGTTTTGGTTTTTCCTCTAAGGATTTTTTTTTGCACCGTGCACAAATACCCCACTGAGTATTTTTTGTTTAGAAAAACTTGTACACAAAAGTAAACTTGTTAAATATGTTTTAAGACCAGGAAAAACTAAGTTTAAATAAATTTAAACAGCATATATCTTCTTTGAAATATCTTATAATAGTGTAATCTGGAAAAATACTTTAAATTCTAAGAAAAATCACCAAAAATGGCCCTGTGGGTCTCAGAGTTTATTTTTAAACTCCTTAACCCTTAAAGTGTTGAGCAAGTTCCCTCCTGCAGTAAGAGTCAGCCTCAGCATGAACAGGATGGAAAAGTCAGCCGGCCCTCCGTACTATACTGTACAAGCTGCCATGGGCCACAGGCGGAGAGGAATTACAAGTCCCGGGGTCAAACACATATATCATTAAAGCACGGTTTGATTTAGTTTGGAAATACTTCCCCCTTAACCTCACTGAAATGAATCAGGAAGCAATCTGCCCTCCTCCATCTGCAGGCTGCACAGGATCCGGGAGGAGCTCAGGTTCATGCTGCTCTAATGGATGTTTACACAACTCGCCATCAACCGCCAGAACCCAGAACGACACGGCCCCCGGCCCCCCACCCCCGTGCTCTCTGTTCTCCAACCGCCTGAAATATTTATCAGAAATTCATATGTGTTGAATTTGCTTCGGTAGTTCTTTGTGGTCGGTTTGAGTCTTGATTGTCCATTGTTACCCACCGCTGGCTCTTTCCTCCCTCTCGGCCCCCCTCCGCTCCTAGCCCTCCCCCCATCCTGGTCGGCTCGCCCCCGTACTCTCCTCCTTCTCCCTGCTCCTGCCAGCAACGGCCTTAACCGTTTGGCTTCATGTCAAAGCAGGGGCCTTTTGTGGCTCTGTCACAAATCTGCCAGGAAAAACAGAAACCATCTGTTCAGGCCTGGACCTGAGAGCGAACCAGGGTGTAAATACATCAGTTTAGGCCTCGCCCTCAGCCCTGCCAGTGCACACTGACTGGACCAGTGAGCCCACCGAAAGGACCCTGCACCATCAACCAACTCTCCCACCAGCAATTAGTTCGTAGTCTGGATTGGTGTGGCAGTTAATCTTACTCAGTCATAACCTTTTGGGAATAAGTTAGCTAATATTAACTGCTGACTGGGATTCTGAAATATGTGTTCCTGTTTGTTAGCTTCAACGTTCTTGGCTTTTAATGTGGGCAAGTTGTTGATGTATTTAGTGTTCCTTTGAGTTCACTTTCAGGTATTGGATCAGGACATTTTTGTAGATAAAGATTCACTAAAAACATCCTGATTCTCCTGCTGTTTTTACATCAGTTCTGACAGCAGCGCTCAGTGTAGCACGTGGCTAATTAGCATATCAATACAGAGGCGTCTTATTAAAAGGCCTATTCTGAACCACTGCAGCTATACTTATGTCAATTAATCAGTTTGCACATTTAAACAAAACAAGCTTCACTCAGTCACTGGGAAACAGAATTAGAGAAACAGGTTATTTTTGTAAGCTGTTCAAATTTTATTGTCGTTAAGGAACAAAATATTGATTTTAGGGTCAGTAAAGAAAGATTACGTCATTTAGAATATATTGTTACAGACTTATTTCTGTTTTTTATTTATTTAGGTAATTTTGACATCAATGATTTTAATTCTGTATTGTTCTAGAAAACTAAAAAGTCTTGTAAATATCGTTTACTTTGTGGTTTGTAGATTAGTAAAGACCTTGCTGTAAAGTCTTTTTTTCTATAAATAATGATTTTGCTTTAAAAATACAAACTGCAAAATAAATGATCTCACTTTATTATAATGTTATCACATTCATATTTAAACACAAGCATAGAGACACAGCAAGAATGGTTTTCTTCTGAACTGCACTGCAGGGGTTTGTAAAATGGCCACCGATTTCTTCTCCGTGTTAGAACATCATGAAATGTTGTATATGGTTTTGAGCTTAAATTTTTATTTAATTTTTTTTATACAGAGTTGCTCAATTTAAGTGGGAATAAGTGGAATGGAAGCCCTGAGGGTGGTGATAGGACTGTAAGCTCTTTGCTTGTTGGATAATCCAGCAGCCAGAGAGCTCCTGCAGATGGAAGCCTCTAAAATGCCTCATAACACTGAGCTTATGTTGTCACTATCTCATGTTCTCCAGAGTCTATGGCTCTGCATCGATTCAGCGGACTCTGAGAAATTTATTAATCAACAGCCAGGACCCGTTTAGCTTTCTATTTTAAGTGTTTCCACATTTATTTTTTTCTACTTTTTACTTCATTCAGCTGCACGGATTTAAAATGCAAATTCATTCAGTTGTTCACTTTAGTGTTTCTCCATGAAACAAAAAGGCAAGTTTACTTTGAAGCCCTGGTGGACACAAACCAGCAGCCCAAACATCACGGAGCAGAACAGAAGGCAATGAAAACTAAAGTGTTGCTGTGGGCATATGGCAGCGTGACAAAGTGCCTTAGATAGACAAAAGTACACAGTCGGTGTTGAAGACGGGACTGATGTGACTTCAGAGGACCTAAATTTGACATGCAGGCAAGCTGAGAGGTAATCTGTCTGCATTTCTCTGACGCTAATTTACAGAGCAAAGCCTCGTTCAGCCACAGTAATGCTGCTTCATGTTCGGCTGCTTTTATCTCAGTCATTATATAACTCAACTTCATGTTCAAAGTGTTGCCTGTAATGTTTGCTCCGTCAACATGTCCGCATTCAAAATTAATGTTTACCAACAGCAGAAAAATTATTTATTTATTTTAGATCAAATTCATTTTTCTAAGCTGCTTGTCCGTTTAAATTTATATTTACACTGACATCCAGCTGCAGCAGCTCGTCATAGCACCTGCTAATTTTAATTCAAAACTGAGTGTTTTCATAAGGCGCGCCCGTATATAATGGTGCTTGACACACGGTGTAAGTGATGGAGTGGCAGGGTGACCTTTCCTTGTGTCTGCCGAGCTGTTGCCGAGGCCGTGTCGTCAGCTCACAGCGAGGCGGAGGAGAGGCACCGCTGAGAACCGTCATTAAGCACAGAGCAGAGCCAGCGCCCGGCACCACTCGACACTTTTGATCCGCACATTTCAATTAGATTTCACATCGGGGCGCCTGCCTTGCCTCAGTTAGCACCTGCGGCCCGCCTTTCCAACTGGCCGAGCAGGTTCTGAAGAGGGAGGAGCACGGGGAACACGACCGGCGCAAACTCCGACCGACTGAACRAGTCGCAGCTCAGCAAAGCCTTTAGCCACTGTAACCTTCTTTAGCTGCTTTGTTTGTTTCACACAAGGAAAAACAAAGAGAAAAACTTTAAATGAAAGTTGATTATTTTTTTTACGTAATAAATGTGCTCTGTAGGAGTTAGACTGCACAGCTTTGTAAGTATATCACCTCAACATATCCTAAATCGTGAGACTGTTCCTCTGAGCTCAAACGCCATCAGCAAATGTTCCCAGCACTGCTTCGCCTGATAAGATGGAGTCTAGCAGGGGCTGGTAGATATGAGTTCTCCCTAAGAGCCRACATGAAGGGACAGTTTGTTATTAAAGTGGCCTAAGCCCACTGAGTTGAACATTTTCTGCCAATCAAAGCAGAAAACTTCAACTTTCTTCTTAATGATAAATACTCAACTTGTTGACGTGATGAAGGAAGAACTTAAAAAAAAACATTTAATCAAAAGCACTTCAAGCAGACTTGTTCTTAATGATAAGAAATAAAGTCAGGGAAACTTCTTTAGTTTTCATTTTTACCAGCCTCTTACACGTTTGAACCATCGGCTTTGTTACGATCAAGCGTTTTACAGCGAGTTATAAACGTTTGTTTCATCAAACCGTTTACTCCACAGCTGTTTGTTCAGTTTTTTTTATAGACATTGCTGTACTGTAGCAGAAAAGCTGTTAATGTATTTTAGGGAGCAGTGGACTGACTAATTTATGTCAAGGTTCGCAGCTGAAGCAGAGAAGGAAAAACAGTCAATAGCCATAAAACCCTGGGAGCTTTGAACAGCAGTTTAACACAGAGACTGTTGATGGCRGCCCTCTGGGCTTTAAAGATTACAGGTGACTTACCGCTCAGTAAACAATCCCACAACATGACTTTATGAATTCGTAATGAAGCCAGCGGAGGACCACTAACTAGTAAATGTTTAGAGTAAAAACAAAAAAACTTGTGATACTTCACCACTGTTTTGACTCCTGTCAGTGATTTTCAAAGCTTTGTGCTAACCGGAGAGCAGCAGTTAATATGCACAGGCTGCATCAGCAAAGKGCTTTCTGATCCATGATCGCATGTGTTAATGTTTCAGTTGGATATTGATTTCCTGGCGGCCTTTTGTTCGCTGGATTTATCCGCCCGGCTCGCTGGCAAGTGCACCCCTCCGAATGTTTGATTAAAGTTCAATTGACTCTTCCAGCGAAGGGGCRAGGAGCCATTTCACTCCCTATTTGTAGCGCCAAAGCTCTGCCTGACATGTCCTTTTGTTCCCATTCAACCTCCTGCCACCCAGGCAGCCACCAATGCACTGATCCTAATATCCCTGCATTCACTCCGCCTGCTTGTCTAATCCGGGGACAGACAGGGACGCAGCGCAAACATGTCCAGCCAGCTACAAATCCCGGCATGGACTGACCCATTCCACGGGCTTTCACTTTACAGCAGATAATCAAAGGAGCCCCCCYTCAAAAAACCTTCAACAAGTTGATCAATCATCCATTTTTTTTTTCTCCAATCAGAAGCGCCATCTTGTTGAGTTCGGCTGTTTCATCAACATGTCTTGTTTTTCTTTCAGGGAGAGCTAATCACCTTCTACTACTATTGGAAGAAGACGCCCGAGGCTGCCAGCTGCCGAGCCCATCGCAGACACCGCCGCCAACCCGTTTTCCGCCGCATCAAGACGCGGACCGCTTCGACTCCTGTCAACACCCCCTCACGGCCGCCCTCGAGCGAGTTCCGTACGTAAATCCGAGGCTTTCATTAGCAGCCGAGATCAAAAGGCAGCGCAACAAGCTGCGCCTTCTAGACGACGTGTGTGAAGTGTTTGTTGTTTGTGCTTCTTTCAGTGGACCTCAGCTCAGCCAGCGAAGATGACTTCGACAGCGAAGACAGTGAACAAGAGCTAAAGGGCTACGCCTGCCGCCACTGTTTCACTACCAGTAAGAACGCTGCATAAAACCCRTTGTGCTCACACTCACATGGAGTCTCTTGGCTATTGCTGTTCTGTCATGGGATCTGTGTGAGCCCGCCCTGCACTGAGCTGTGTGACAGATGGGCATCAGAGTATGTCAGGACTAATTTGATCAAATCAGACATGAGCCCACTCTCTCCACCTCATTATCCCTCCCCCTTTTTTCCAAACAGCTGGCTCCCAGCTGATCGTGCTCAGGTTGCCATCACAAGAGTGGCAAATAACTTTGGCTTTACAGACCTTATTATTAAATTATTCACTATTCTGGCACAGAAACGAGCAACCTTTTGACATCATCGTTTTTTTTTTATTTATCTTTCTTATATTCTGATTTGTCAGCTCACTTCAGTGTGTTGTTTATACCTTTCACCACCTGTGAGAGTGTCTTATTTCACAACTGTAAATGGCTTTCCTCAGCCTCCAAGGACTGGCACCACGGGGGCCGGGAGAACATCTTGCTGTGCACCGACTGCCGCATTCACTTTAAGAAGTACGGCGAGCTGCCGCCCATCGAGAAGCCCGTCGACCCACCGCCATTTATGTTCAAACCTGTCAAAGAGGAAGAGGATGGACTCAGCGGGAAGCATAGCATGAGGACCCGACGGAACCGAGGCYCGGTGAGGCAACACTCCCCCTCCATCTATCTATTTTCACCTTTACAAACAGATCCTCCGTTATCCCCGGAGCAATGAGAACYAAAAAGACCTATCATCACAAAACAAACCGTGCAGTGGCAACTGTTTTTTTCCTACTTGGTTTCATACAGAAATGTTACAGTTTGGAAACCTTTTGTTGAAGTCTCATGTTTGTTTTTTCTACTTTGCTTTGATTTCAGATGTCAACTCTACGTAGTGGTCGTAAGAAGCAGACAGTGAGTCCTGATGGCAGAGCCTCACCAACCAACGAGGATTTGCGTTCCAGCGGCCGGACGTCACCCAGCGCAGCTAGCACCGACAGCACCGACAGCAAGACAGACTCCATGAAGAAGCCAAGCAAGGCACGCAAAGTGGAGATTCATTAAGTTTTTTATTTCTCTGTGAGGTTTCTGTTCTTATGGCTGCTGTTACCTTACAGAAAATTAAAGAGGAAGCTCCTTCTCCAATGAAGAGTGCCAAACGGCAGAGAGAGAAGGGAGCTTCAGACACAGAGGAGCCTGAGAGGGCCAGCGCCAAAAAGACCAAAACACAGGTGGGTTTGTGGTCTCTGTTTGTTAAAGGTGGGATGTTATGCAGAATTGACTTTTTAGAGCTTTATATCACGTTTTAATGTCAGTCCCTCATCAAAAACATACCCAGAGTTGCTTTGACTCATTCATGCATGTTTTGCTGCTACAAAGCACCACCTATTTGTACAAAGCTCAGTCTAGTCGAGCTCCCGCTCCACAGAGCACCACYCTCCCRAAGCATTGTTGTGAAACGTGCTGAAGTGGGAGTGTTATAAATGGTAGGAAGCTAATATAAAAAGGCTTTGATGCAAAGTCAGATTCATTTTTGATATGTAAAGCATTTCCATAACAACTGCAGGTAACGTAGTTACTTGA
>NW_013952405.1:7176790-7187582 GCF_001266775.1 Austrofundulus limnaeus
CACACACACACACACACACACACACACACACACACACACACACACACACACACTACAAGTGTGTTTATTGTGAATTTCTGAACCGGGTGTGACGAGCCTCACTCATCCTGTTTTCCACAGGAGCTGAGCCGACCGGACTCGCCTTCAGAAGGCGAGGGGGAGGGTGAAGGTGAGGGCGAGAGCTCTGAYGGGCGAAGCATCAACGAGGAGCTCAGCAGTGATCCAAAAGACATCGACCAGGACAACMGGAGCTCCTCCCCGAGCATCCCGAGCCCACGGGACAACGAGAGCGACTC
The DNA here is from genome assembly GCF_001266775.1 of Austrofundulus limnaeus. Lineage (NCBI taxonomy): Eukaryota > Metazoa > Chordata > Actinopteri > Cyprinodontiformes > Rivulidae > Austrofundulus > Austrofundulus limnaeus. Next base: position 7,177,087 of record NW_013952405.1, read on the forward strand.
GGATTCCTCTGCCCAGCAACAGCAGCTCCTGCAGAGCCAGCACCCTCCAGTCATCCAGTGTCAACCAGGCCCATCAGCTGCCTCCTCAGCACCTGCTCCACCTCCAGCCTCAGCTTCCTCTCTGCCCCCACAGGTCTCCCCTGCAGCTGCCTCCACTTCTCTACCTCCTCAGCCTCTGGCCCAGACGAGTCCACTGTCTCTTATCCAGTCCGGAGCATCACTTCACCCTCAGAGGCTACCGTCTCCTCACTCCCCCATGACTCAGGCTCCGCCTCCTGGCCCCTCAGTCCCACCTCAGTCTTTACCCAGCCCGCATCATGGACCCATTCCCACCATGCCGCACCCACTACAGCCTGGACCGTCACACATGCCGCACCCTCACGCCATGACCCCTCAGGGATTCCCTGTGGGTCCCCCTCAGGTCCCGCCTCCCCCCATCTCTGTTCAGTCGCAGCAGAGGGCCCACACGCCTCCTTCTCAGTCGCAGTCATCTTCTCAGAGCGGAGGCCCGCCTCCCAGAGAGCAACCCTTGCCCCCTGCACCCATGTCCATGCCTCACATCAAGCCCCCTCCGACCACACCCATCCCTCAGATGCCCACCCCACAGCCCCACAAACACACGCCTCACGTTTCGGCTCCTCCGTTCCCCCAGATGCCTTCAAACCTGCCTCCACCTCCTGCTCTGAAGCCCCTCAGCTCCTTATCCAACCATCATCCTCCCTCAGCCCACCCACCTCCCCTCCAGCTCATGCCTCAGGGGCAGCAGCTCCAACCTCCACCAGCCCAGCCTCCAGTTCTCACTCAGTCCCAGAGCCTCCCGCCTTCATCCAGCCACCAGCCTCCCACAGCTCCTCCACTTCCACCCTCCACAGCCCCACACCCCAGCGGGCCGCCCCAGCCGACTTACTCCTCGCACCCTTTCAGTACCGTTCTACCTCCAAACGGCCCGCCCCCATCCTCGTCGAACTCTATGCCCAGCTTACAGCCGCCGTCATCTTCTGCGCCGTCCTCTTCCATCTCCATGCCACTGCCTGCCTCGGTCTCTTGTGCCGCTCCAGGCCCAGCGGTTCCACCTGTGCACATCAAGGAGGAGCCCGTGGACGAAACAGAAGAGCCAGAAAGTCCGCCGCCTCCGCAGAGAAGCCCCTCCCCGGAGCCCACCGTCGTCGACACTCCCAGCCACGCCAGCCAGTCCGCACGGTACGTCTGAAAACCAAATGAAACACAGGAGGGAAAAGTGTTCAAAACAAGCTTTCAAAGCTACGATTAACCTTTAGGAGGCTGATGACTTAAAATTAGGAGGGATGTAACGTGGGGAGATTAATTACAGTGAGGTGTGAGTGAGTTTTCAATCTGCCTATCTGGAGTTGCCTTGTGTTTAAGTGACTGTCAGGCTGCAGTAATCAGTTTTAATTCACAGTCAGCTTAGCAGGAAAAGTGGCTGCTAACCTTCTTCAGTAATAGACAAGTGTAAGCTAATATAAAATGGGTTTTGATCTAAATGTGGCATTAACACCCACTTCCAGTTCAAAAGATCCAACTTGTTTGTAATGTTTATTAACTATGAACTGTTTCTGAACTGAAGTAAGTTTCCGATGTGTTTACAACAGGTTCTACAAGCATCTGGACCGAGGTTACAACTCGTGTGCTAGGACCGATTTCTACTTCACTCCGCTGGCTTCATCCAAACTGGCCAAAAAGCGAGAGGAGGCTCTGGAGAAAGCCAAGAGGGAAGCAGAACAGAAAGCAAGAGAGGAGAAGGAACGAGAACGGGAGAGGGAAAAAGAGCGGGAAAGGGAGCGGGAGCGTGAGAAGGAGTTTGAACGTGCATCAGTGAGTGTTTGTTTTATCTGTTTGTATTAAAGAGTTTTGTCACACGACACGTCTGACACTCGACGTTTGTCCTCACAGAAACCCTGCAGTTCCTCACATGAAAGCAGAATGTCTGAACCTCAGATGGCTGGCCCGGCTCACATGCGCCCCCCCTTTGACGGCCCGCCCACGACGATCGCAGCCGTGCCTCCGTACATCGGTCCGGACACGCCGGCCCTGCGCACCCTCAGCGAGTACGCCAGACCCCACGTCATGTCGCCCACCAACCGAAACCACCCCTTCTTCGTGTCCCTGAACCCCGACCAGCTGCTGGCCTACCACATGCCCAGCCTCTACAACGCCGACCCGGCCATGCGGGAGCGGGAGCTGCGCGAGCGGGAAATGCGCGAGCGGGAGATCCGGGAGAGGGAGCTCAGGGAACGGATGAAGCCCGGCTTCGAGGTCAAACCCCCAGAAATGGACTCGCTCCACCCCTCCACGAACCCCATGGAGCACTTCGCACGGCACGGGGCCCTCGCTCTACCTCCCATGGCCGGCCCCCACCCGTTCGCCTCTTTTCACCCGGGTCTGAACCCACTAGAGCGTGAGCGGCTAGCCCTTCCTGGGCCTCAGCTGCGGCCGGACATGAGCTACCCAGAGAGGTTGGCCGCAGAAAGACTTCACGCCGAGAGGATGGCCACGGTGGCCAACGACCCCATCGCACGACTCCAGATGTTCAACGTCACGCCGCACCACCACCAGCACTCACACATCCACTCCCACCTCCACCTTCACCAGCAAGACCCTCTTCACCAAGGTGAGCCAAACCCTGTATACACCTTTAACAGAAGTTGAACTAATATTCAGATAATTATTCAAAGTTTAATGAGAAATTTGGCTTTTCTGCCCAAATTTTGGATATTTTTCTAGTTATTGTGAAATAATGTGCTTTGACACGAAGCAGTAAGATTTATATGATTTACTAGTTGCCACAGAAATAAAACAGTTTATGCATGTTTTTTATGAGAATCTGTAATGAAAGATTCTCTGAAGTTTGAAGATGTCAGGATTGTGAAATGTGTCATTTTAGAAAGGAAGTAAAACGTTTTTCTTTTTTTAAACAAGCAGTAGATGAGTTGAAATTAGTGTATTTTTACGGGTCAGGTTGTGTATTTAGAAAAAAAGATGAAAAAAGATGATGTAGTTATTTTACTACATATTAGCTAGCAGAGGTGTATAGTAACAAAGTACATATACTTTGTTACAGTACTTTAGTTGTTTTTTTGAGGATCTGTAATTGAGTTAGTTTAGTGGTAACTTTTACTTTTGTTACATTCAAAACAAAAACAATACTTCTTTAATTTAAAATTTAACCCCTTGTTACCTGCAACAAATTTAAATATGACCAACTCATCATGAAAGTTGTTTATGCACTATAAATAAATAAAGTGTTGAATTTACCTGATCAAACTGGTTCCACTAAAACGAGGTGAGCAAACTGAGCAATTTGCACTTTTTTAAAGAAAATATGTAAATTGTTTTACTTTTACTCGAGTCAAATTAGTGGAACCAGTTAACAAAACCTGGTTAATTAAATTCAACACTTCATTTTTTGTTTGTAGAAGTACTTTTACGTTCCTGATTATTGTGAGCAGTTTTATGACTTTTTAGTTAAGTACTTTTCTTATCAGTGAAATTAATTTTCACCAGTTATTTTCTGTTAAAGTATTTTTACTTATACTTAGTTATTTTATTCAAGTACTTTATACTCCTCTGTTAGTCAGCTGTGATTTGTCAGTGAATATTTTGTTACTTTTCTCATCACATTAAAACATGAATGAAAAGGACTTTATTKAAATACTACAGCAGGTTAAACTGCACACAACCATGAGAGGAGTAATATCTGAAGTATTTATCTTGTCTGCTGCATGTTGCTGTCTGTGATAACACTGTTGTTGTTGTTTTGAGTGTACCTTGATCCTAAGACTCTGACCCCGAGTAGGTGGTGGTGAATGTCTCGTTTGTCCTCCAGGCTCCGGGGCCCACCCGCTGGCAGTAGACCCCCTGGCAGCCGGCCCTCACCTTGCTCGCTTCCCCTACCCGCCAGGAACCATCCCCAACTCCCTCCTGGGCCAGCCGCCGCACGAACACGAGATGCTGCGCCACCCTATGTTCGGTAGGTTCCCCACAAGGTTTCAGCTCCTAAAACAAAACAAAAAAAATCATCCCATCCGATCTGTCATTCTGAGCTCTGCGATGATCCTGATCCCGCTCTCTTCGTTTCGCAGGTGCTCCATATCCACGGGAACTGCCAGGAGGTCTTCCACCACAGATGTCCGCAGCCCACCAGCTGCAGGCCATGCACGCCCAGTCGGCGGAGCTGCAGCGGCTGGCGATGGAGCAGCAGCAGTGGCTCCACGGACACCATCACATGCACGGAGCGCCGGTGCCTGGTGATGACTTCTACAGGTCTGCTCCTCAACAAGCTTCAGACCTGAAACACAAACCACTTGAACCATCTGAWTTTTAACATCTGTTTTATTTATTCATTTATTTTAGCAGATTGAAGAAGGAAAGTGACAAACAGCTGTAACCAGCCGGGGTAGCGAGGAGCCAACGAGTGCAGGACACAGGAAGTTGTCACAAAGCCRTCTTGTAGAGGCTCTATGTGGACCTCACAACATCCAGTTCTGAAAAACAGAAAAAACAAAAGACCAAGTCTTCTGAGAACTTTACATAATGTTTCATTATTGTTTCAGTCAAGGACCTTTTTATTTTATTTTTACTATTATTTTTCAAGACATTGACTTTCGTTGGTAAATTARTGACAACATCCTCAAGACTCCTGCATGACAAGCTTCCCAGACATTTTTTTTTCTGTAGGTGCTAGAACAAGACACTGTGCTTAATAAGAGAGAGAGAGAAAGACCTGTCAGACCATTTATGGAAAAATAACAAGTGCTATCTTAAATTCAACATTTATTTTATTACATTGTTGGAGGTTTTTCATAATTTAAAAATGAAAAAAAAAAGCTACCGCATGGCCGTTTTGAGTCTGTAAATAGTATATATAAACATATAATTATTATTATAATTATTATTATTATTATTCCTAGGTGTGGACTCCAAACCAAGTTGTTTTCAGCCTCCTGTTGATTTGTTTTGAAGCATTATCCCTTGTTTCAGAGGGGAGCGCCATGGCATTATACGAGCATTTTCTGTGCTGCGCTTCAGTTGTGACATCACTGTGTTAGATTTAGTTTCATATACACTATTTTATGTCAAACATAAGCCCCTCCCCCCCTCATGTTACCCATCCATTCATCACGTGTGACACGCAGCAGGTTGTCAGAACGTTTCCACACGTTTAGTTACTGATTTAAAACACTTGAAGGCGCTCCGATTCTGTAAAACGAGGAGAACTTTGCACTGATGGAGCGTCGCTGGGCTCGATCGAAACCGTTTTATCCTTTTGTCGTATTTAAATCATCAGAATGAACAGTTTTTATCACTTTGTGGTGTTTTAATTTTTTTAACATGATTTTATTAAGATTTTTACCAATTTAGACACACTGATGTGTTTCAGGCTGAACTGAAGGACGGTGAAGTTGCTTCAATACATGTTAAAAATTCAGAATTTCAATGCTTTAGTTTATATTTTTAATATTTGAGTGATTTAAAGTTTTCTCTGGTTCAGTTTTAGCTACGAAGCAGCCCAGGTTGAAACAATGTTCACTGTGACTCAGACTGGGGAGGGGGCGGGGCTGCTGACACACGTAGGGAGGAGGATTTAGTGTGTATTCCTCACATGCCTTGATTCCTTTTTGGACACACACTGTGGCGTTTGTGTGTGTGCGCCACTGACTGTTACATGTGTTGTCACATCAGTGCACAAGCAGATATTTTTTAAATTTCTTGTTTTGTTTTATTTTTTTATTTTTTTTTGCAGCCATGATCCGAGTTCTGCATCAAATCCATGCACTAAGACTGTTTGACCGTCATGGACACTTTAAAAACAAACAAAGCTGTGGCTTTTCTTACGTTTTTATGTTATTTTAACCAGTTGAAGAAACTGTAACTGCATTTAAAAGTGACCACAGCTTCCCACAGAGCACTATGTTTTCACGCAAACGCCATCGAACTCTTTCCTTCCCGGCTTATTGAAAACGCTGACGACAGCCTGTCGCTCACCCATTCCCGTCTCCCTCCCTCTTCATCATCGTCATCGTCACTCCTCAACGGTTCCCTCGCCTTTTTATTCCCTTTTTGTGTCTCCGAAGCCTTTGGTGTTAAGTGTTGTCAATGGTTTAGCTTCTTGTTTCAAAGCGGCAATAGCAGAATGTAAATTCTGACTGCTAAGATTTATATATATACTGGTATCTTGAAGCTTATTGTACATATGAGTAGTCGCCATGGGATGACACAATGTAAACAAAAAGTAGAAATAATAAGAAAAATTGTGAGTCCTGTGTTCTCTCCATTTGAGTATTTTGTAATTTTTTTGAAAAATTTGTGGAATTAAAATAAATAAGTTACACCACAGAAAGCAGATTCGTGTTTTGTTTTTTTCAGATGCCTGATGAGTCAAATCTAAATCTAATCCTGTTTTAAAGGTAAACCCACTGCTCAGATCCCTTAAAAGAAGCATATCTCTCTCCGTCTTTTCTGCCAAGTTTTTAGAATAGCCTTTTATTGGACAGAGTTGTTGTTTTGGTGAAACCTTGACACTCGAGACGTTGCCACAGTTGACTCCAAAGAGTTCATAATAATTTTAAACAGATTTGACCTGATCAGTGCTCAAAGTGTGTGTTTGGGATCAGCTTTACCTAATCGTAGCTCCATCTCTCCAAAACTGACTGAACCAGAGCCATTTGTTGTGGTTTTTCAGGTCCGAGGCAGCCATCTTGAACCAGATTTCTTCAATGAGCTCTTTCTGCAAGTTTTGTTCCATTTGTTCATGAGATATTTTGCTGACAGACACATGCAGCAGAGCATAAAAATGCTCCAGATTCCTCCTGGTTTTATATATTTGAGATAATGTCAGCTGTTTCTTGTATGTATTGTTTCTAGTATACATTTCTTTTTCTGGCAGAACAGATGAGTCTTGTTTTTTTTCCCCTCAGCTTCAGATCTCTGAAGGCTCGTCCCAGCAGCAGGACGTGAATCTTCTCGCCGTTGAATTTTTTTTGCTCCGCTTCGGTTTAAAAACATCAAAGCYCGGCAGAAATCCACAGAACACCTACTCTGAGGCTGAGCTGCCTCGCYATCAGCGGGGCAGGGCTGTCATTTCGTCTTGTGTGTGTGGAGAGTGATGGACCAGCAATCTGTGATGCTGCGCCTCGGCGACGGCTGTCATTTTCAGAGGAGCTATTATTCTGCTGCTGCTCTCTGAAATCACACACACGCCTCGTCCTGGAGAAAATGCAGGTTTCCTCTCAGCTTGTGACGTGGCGGCCTCTTATGGAGCTGCAGCTGATTGTTTGTGGCTTCACCTCCCTATGAAACGAGAAGACATCAGAGCCGAGCAAAGCTGGCTGGTTGAATAATTCATCCCCTCCTCCTCTTCCTCCACCTTCACACCAGCGATGGAGCGACTGTGACTTGTGTCAGCTCAAATCCTTCTCATAATTCTGTGTGTACGCCTCAGGCAGCCACACAGGGATTCATGCTCTTAAAAAAAAGTGCTCTTTCTGTCTGAATAGCAATATGTCTTGTGCTGTTATTGTGTCTGCTGCAGCAGGTCCTGGACACGGAGCCTCTTCGTCTGCTCCATCCTCCTGTCTTTTTCCTTTTCTCGCTCCAATGGGCCTGCCTGCTGCGGAGCGTGATGCTCAGAGGCAGAGAGCCTGAACGCTGCGGGTGCATTCAGTCAGAAGGGAGCAGAGCAGGGACTCTTTGATCTACCAGGTCTACCCTGAAGAAGTTGGGACGTTATATAAAATGTAAAATCATTCGTAAATCTCAGAAATCCATATTTAACTAGCCCCAACACAATCTCAGTGGGGGAAAAGAGGTTATTTTGAATTTTATTGAAGCAAGTTTCTTAACGGTTGGAACATGGGTTATAAAAGAGGAGCTTACTGCAACTAATTATGGTAGGTCAATTAGCAACAGGTCAGGAGTGCGAAAATAAAGAGCAATTTTAGAGAAGCTGAATTTTAGAAATAAAGATGAGCAGTTTCATCAGTCTAACGTGTGTCTAAAAATAATAATTTTAAAGTAATTTTCCTCAATTAAAATTTGGGAAGACTTGAAATTTCACATCTACAATTCATCACATCAAAATACGTCAAGAATCTGAARAAATCACAGCTCAAAGAACGAGTTTGAACGTCAGTTTTAGACGGTACTGATCTTCAGGCCCTCGGGTCTGACCCTGTTATGAACAACTCGTTTTGGTGCTGTCTCTTTGAACCCAAAGGAGTCACTTCACACAACGCCCCCCTCCATGTCTCACTACTGATTATCGGTAGTGATTCACAAAATTGGTTAACCGGAAGTCTGTGATCGTGTTCAGCAAATTCTATGATGTTATTAAAACGTCATAGAAAAGAGAGAAAACTGAATCTGTTGAAAAAAAATGACCCAAACAGAAAATAAAGTATCTATCTGATATTGGGAGAAACTAAGTTAAACTTTTCTGCACTCCTAGAGACTCAAGTTCACAACAAAATGCATTTAATGCCTAAAAGGTGGATTGTGCCATGCCCCTTTTAAAGCTCTAGCATACAAAGAACCCAATTATGAGCATGATCTAGAACAGGAGTAGGCACTGAGGGTCGCAGCCCTGCATGGTTTACCTTTTTCTCTGCTCCAACACACCTGATTTGCGTGAAAGTGATTATCAGGCTTCTGCAGAACTTGAAAGGGGTCATTCAATGATTGAATCAGCTGTGTTGGGAAAAAGCTAAACTCAAATAAACATTTGATATGTTTACTATGTTCCATTATAAATAAAATATGTGTTTTTGAGATTCACAAATGACTGTGTTCAGTTTTTATTTACATTTTAAACACCATCCTGACTGTTTCAGAGCTGGTGTAAAAAAAACAACCTGCTGAGTTACGGCTCATATTTCAAACTCCTGTCCTTGTGGTTCGTTTGTTGTTGCAGAAATCATTTTGTTCACATCTGGCGCAACGTTCAATCACTTATAACACAAGTAACCTATATTTATGTAAAAACTCCATAAATCGAGCACAGCTGCTGGAATTGGACGCATGTGATTGCAGGTAATTAAACGCTTCAAAAAATGCAAATGAGCCTGATGAGCATGCACGGAGTTTATTTAAAACACGTTTTATCGCGGCGTTTGAGTGATCTGAATATTCATATGGGTGAAACGGCCATCGCTTTGTGAAGGAAAGGTCAGTGGTTTCCTGTAAAAACGCTGCGATCGCAGCTACGACTGCAGCAAAGCTGGATGAGACAGAAACACCCAGATAACTGACCTTTGACCTCTGCTGCTTCTGATCCAGTCACCACTTCCTCTTCATAACACGGCACAGGTAAGTTTCCTTTAAAACCTCATTTTAGAAAACATCAACTGGAGAAAAATATGGAAAAAATAAACACTTTAAATTCACGGGATCACTGCATGTAAAAACAGTCTTACTCTATTTTGCTGCTACCTTTTTTGTTTTACTAAATGAATTTATGATTGAATATGTTTTATAGGTGTCATTTTGCTCATGACATCATATCGACGTACTTCAATACAAAGTAATTTTACATAAAGTGTTTAATTCTACACATTATTTTCAATGTTAATTTGTTATAATGAGTTCATTGCCTTCAGAAAGAGATCTTATTTCTGACTAGATCTTTATGTTTACGATGTTTGATGTTTTGGAGAAACATTGATTGTTTTTGACCAAACTGATGAGCAAACAGCTGTCGGAGCAGGGCTCAGACCAAAGTACGAAACTAAATTTACAGAACACTGCAACTCATAATGTCAAAAGTTTTTAAAGTAGCAATTAAAGATGTCAGCAATATATTTTGGACTCGTATCCCAACCTGACTAGCCATTAACTCATCAGTCTGGTCAGAGATCAGCTTTGTTTTTCTTAACTAAGACTGTTCAAAGAGCTATCTACAACAGGTAAGATATTAACTGTTTATAACCTTTATCCTTTAATTGGTCTTCACTTGTTTGTTCAGTTTGGATTCATTTTATTGGGTTTTAGTTTTTGGCTAAAGTTTTTGTGTTTTGCAGCTCACATCCACCGTAATGAAAAACAACCTCAAACTAAAACTGATGAATTCAAATCTTTGGTACGAAGCGGAATCTAAATAACAGCATGAAGAAGTTCCAGAAAAGAAGAAGAGAGCTTGAGAGTTTCAGCGCAGCGAGTTTTGAGACGATCTGATCGCTGTGATGAGGAAAGCTGAATGTTTACGTTCTGAGGTTAGTGAGCGGCTGATGGGATACATGTGAGAGTCAAAATGAAAGCAGACGAAAAACTCAAGAGKGCAGAAACTGTTCTGTGACTAAACACCTCAACTTTCTTATTTTTGATCAGAAGACATCAGTACTTCAGTGAATCAACACTTTGTTTTTTAAAACTTTATTGTTGATTGTTTCAAGATAATTTCAAACGATTTTGTGTCTTGGGTTCTAGGACACTCGTGCTCAGTGTGTGTGTGTGTGTGTGTGTGTGTGTGTGTGTGTGTGTGTGTG
>NW_013952405.1:7188632-7191562 GCF_001266775.1 Austrofundulus limnaeus
TGTGTGTGTGTGTGTGTGTGTGTGTGTGTGTGTGTGTGTGTGTGTTTGAGTTGTGGCCTGCTGTGTGTTTGAGGCTCCTGTGCTTCTAATGATATCCTGCTCTCACATTCCTGTCATAGCCAGTCCTGATTCCCTCTTGTCCGCACCAACAGATCAACGACCACAGGCACTCCCAACACCCACACACCAACACATGTATGTTCTTCTATCCTCATGGCAGGGGCGGATCCAGGTTTTTTCTGAGTAAGGGGCCAAAGGGGCCACAACATTCATAGAGGGGCCAAGTATTTGTTCAGCATCCTAGCACTCAAATCACTGGTTTTGGTAAGGTGTATACATTTTACCAGTCACATGTTCAAACACTTGTAATGTAAAGTAATTTTAAAAAGCTTGAACAGTAAATTATCCTTAGCAATTTTACATGTATTTTTACTGTACATAAATAAAATACTTTCAAACGCACAGCATATGAGAAAGTCCAGCCATCGTTTGTCAGCTGAAAAACTTTTTCTGTAAAATATTTTAGATTTTCTTAAAAAGAGAAGAATTCTATAAGATTGATTCATTCTGGACTTTCCTATTTGACTCATTGGCGCCACTAGTGTTTGGACATGGAACTGCACCCAGCCGTTCTCAGGCAAAGGACAAATGAGTGACAGGACAGTGGCACTTCAGGGGGCCAATCAGATGTCAGCTGGGGCCAGTGCCCCTGTGGCCCCGCCCCTAGAACCACCCCTGCCTCATGGGAACTTTGCATTGACTTTTTTTTCATTTTCAGTCATTTCTAGAGCCTAACCCTGATCCCTTACATTAAACTTAACCTCACAGGTACTGACCCTAAACCTAACCCCTGACCAATCAATGATACTTCTCCCGATGGGGACTGGGCTTCGTGGGARCAGTGGGTCCTCACCTGGCTGTGTGTACCAAGAATACAGTCAAAAATTGTCCCTAACAGGTAACAAAAACATGTACACACACACACACGCGCACGCTCACACAAATCTGTCCTCAGGAGGCCTCTGCTGTCGCTCACCACAAACCTCTCACACCCTGCCTTCCTCCTGCTCCATTCTGCCTCCATTGTTGGGAGTTTAATTCCAGGGAAGCGGGCTGAAATCAGAGGAACTCTTTGTTTAATAAAGCGTGTCAGGTTCAGCTCTTTGTTGGCAGAGGAGAGACAATGCAAAGCTCAGTCACCAGACTTCCAGGCTCCTCTTTAATGTGTTGTCATAAAGCAAGCAGCTGGCAGAGACTCAGTGCTGCGGCTCAGTCAGGCCCGGGTGTTGCCCTCTTCATTGTGTCTTACTGTAGACCCGACCGCACACCCTTTCATTTCACAACTCAGCTGAAAACCTGGAGAAATAAAGGTCTTTAAAAAAAAGAAAGAAAAGGAAGAAAACTTCCTCTGCTGTCGTCTGAATATTCTGGGACGGTGGAGGAAAAAGGGCCTCGTTTGGCAGCGCTCTCTGTCATGAATTTTTCAGACTTCAGGCTGGGATCTGATTTACTTCTCCTCTCCTGAACGGGCAGAGGGGCTCTGCAAGCTGCCAGGTGGTGAAGCCCTTTACTGTGCAGTGGTGTGGCTTTCAGAACCCGGTCCAAGTCCAAACCAGATTTGTTTTAGTTGAGGGTTTGCAAACAACTTCCTGCAGTCCCAGTGAGTCTGCTGCATGAATCTATTAGGCCTTGATTCTTTATGCAGGTGTTTGTATGAAGGCTGTTCTGTGAGTTGTGGAGAGGTGAAGTTTATTTTGAAGATTGATCTTCAGATGTTCAAGGTGCAGTCGTGGAGGGGAGGTGGTCTGGTTCAGGAACCTTGGAGGTCTCGTCTCTGCTTTATATGGATGTGGATCTGTTGTCGAGCCATGGCCTTCAGCCACAAGTGTAAAGTAATAAAGTACAAATACTTTGTTACTTTACAAAGAAAAATTTTGGTTATATGCTCTTCACTGGAGTAACTCTTTTTCAGCTGACTTTTCACTTCTACTTTTTACATTTTTAAAATGTAAGAAGTAGAAAGTTGTTATTTCATTTCAGCTTGTCATCGTGCATCCCAGCATTTTTCACATTAATATTTCAATATAACATTGTGGTCTTTAGAAAAACGTTTGGGGGATCAACTACCAAAACATCTAACCACTCACTTTTATTCAGCATTTTTACTTTTAATACTTAAATACATTTTATATCAGAAATCTACTTTTGATGCTTAAGTACAGTAATTGTCAGAAATTTTAAGGCTTTTACTCAAGTAATATTCTTAGAGGAGAGTAACTTTTACCAAGATACTTGTACTTTTTTTTATTTACCGTTATTTATCCAGAAAAATCCAACTGAGATCGCAGATCTCTTTTACAAGGGAGGCCGAGCCTGGAGGCAACCTGTTGTACATGTTTAAAATAAATAAATAATAACTTAAATAATTTTTTTAAAAAAATCAGCGTTAGAGATAAGAGGAGGGGGGGCTTGAAGTAGGGCCACTGTGATCAAATTTCAGAACCATTCCTCTGAGCGTGACATCTCACRTCGTCACAATAAATTGTGCATAAAGTTATTTTGAAAGTTTGGTTAAAAYGGCTACAACTCTGTCGTTTTACATTTGATGATTTGGTTTAAATCTGGCATTAAAGGTGGCGGGCGACGCCCTCAAGGAATGCTAGGCCTTTAAGTTCTTTAAYTCTGTTACGAGCTTCAGAAACCTCAGAAACTTAACAAATTATTACTAATTAAAATTAAACAGAACATTTATCTCAATAAAAACAATATTTTTACTGGAAACTAAAAAAAACATGAACATATTTGTCACAWCCTGAACCCACAATGCAGTTTTTCTAAATGATCTTTGTTTTGTGAATAAAACATGATATATTGACAGTACATCATCCTATGTGAAGCAGAACCACGGCAAAGTGAAGTGTATTTTTTTT
>NW_013952405.1:7192065-7193294 GCF_001266775.1 Austrofundulus limnaeus
CTTGAAGAGGTTCTCTGCTCTAACACACCTGATTTGAATAAATGGTTGATTAACAAACTTCTGCAATCAGTGAATCAGGTGTGTTGGAGCTGGGAAACAAGCACAACATGCAGGACAGCAGACCCACGAGGACCAGTTGTTCAGAGATGACAGCAATGCTCTTTGGTCCGGTTCTGCTCAGACTAGCCTTTAACTCGTCAATTACTGGGTCAGAATTACTTTAACAAGAGACAACAGGTAAGATATTAACTGTTCATAAACTTTTACCACCTCATTTCAAAAGAACTGAACTAAGTCTAAAGAAATTCTGTACGTTTCAGTGAAATWCTTGCTGAATGGTTCATTTTTATTCACTCAGATAAATATGATGAAATCAATAAAAAAGTATGATTGAAGATGTATTTGATCCAGTCGTTATAATATACCCCACCCCAAATAACATGACATCATCTGCTCTATCACAATAGAAATTAACTGGTTAGATAAACAGCTACAACTCTCTTGTTGTCTTCAGGTAACTTTGACCTGATTTTAAAATTTACGATTCCATATATGTACGTTTAAGTATAATTGTTGGTCCCCTCTCCTAGATGTTYCTAGACCTRCGGTAATTATCAGAGGGAATCWGACTTTTGYATTTTCTGCTTCAGTCCTGTGGGGTGGTTTACCTTTCTGTATTCGGACCACTGAGACTTTTAAATATATATTTAGGAGTTATCTTTTCTGCACTTTTGATTCTTGCRGAGTTTGAGATTCTTTACAGCTGATGGTTTAATGTTATTTTTCTGTATTTTATTTTCAATGTAATTTTTGAACACGTCTGTGTTTCTTTGTTTTCTCTGTTCATTTGGCTGAATTGTGAAGCACTTTGATCAACTTCTGTTATTTCATGTGCCATATAAATAAATTGACACTGACAAATATCCACTAAATGGATTTCATGTCTTGTCGTGGGGTTTGGGCTGAGTCTGATCCCATCTCACCGCTGACCTTCCCACTGTGAGACGACAGCTCCTCTTGTTGCTCCACGAGAACGCACCCAAGAAGAAACGATGGTCCGAGGGCCAGCCGGGGTCCTGGAGGTGCAAACGGGGCCATCACACAGGAACTGGAAGCAGGAGCACCCTGACCTTGTGTTTGTGTAATTCCTGTGATAGATGGTGTTGCCAGAGGTTCCACGGTGCTGCCCACTTGCCCTGACACAGATGGATCGCCCATTGTTTCCCCCC
>NW_013952405.1:7193440-7205602 GCF_001266775.1 Austrofundulus limnaeus
ATGTTGATACAGTGACTTTAACCAGCTGTTATGAACACACACACACACACACACACACACACACACACACACACACACACACACACACACACAGGGGAGTGAGTGAAAACTGGCGTCATCATTCTAACCCACCTCATCCATTTCATCCTCTCCTGTGAGTTGCCTCGGCCTCCACTGGACGGCCATAACGTCACTCTAAATCTTCCTCCTGAACACAGCTCGAGAGGTCCACGGCAGCAGTAAAGTGGACCATTCGTTTTCAAAGCGTAGGCAAAGGTTGAAATGAGAGTGATGTGGAGACATTATCAGTCACTCACTGGGTGCCAAAGCTTTATGAGTCACTCCTGCCCCCATTTAAGGGGAGACGGGGAAAAAAAGCTTGTGCTGATGCCCACCAAACAGCCACACAGCTCTTGATGGAGCTTTACTCAAGTCTTTGATATGTCTCCTAATCTCCACTAAACTATCCCACTGGTTTTAACACCCTCACGCATTAGCCTATGTCTTAAAACTTAAGAGTTTATCGTTAGGCGCTAAATTTAGACGCCCTTACTTAAGACTCAAGGCAGCCTTGGAAGCTGCGTGAATAAGAAATTTATAAACCTTTCTAAACACAACAAAAGAGCAGGAAATGTTGTATTGTTTTAGAATTTTGCGCAATTTACCCGTGAAAGATTTAAGGATGGAAGAAGATGCTGTGATTTTCATCTTAGTTTGTGTGGACAAACGYTTTAAAATAACTCCTTAGTGAAGGACAGGGCCCCAAAACGGAAGTTTCACGTTTGCGAAAATTCTATCCTCTTTTCATTATTACTTCCTCCTCCCCCAAAACCCTTTTTCTCCAGTGCTCCTGAGAGATGCCTTCTGGATTCCAGGGGAACCTACCTGTCCACCTACACATCAAGCCCATTCCCGGTGGGCTTCTGTGTTAAATTCCAAAAGTTAAAACCCATTACCAAGCTATCAGCCAGCTCATAATGCTGTATAACGACCTCATTTCCCTAAGTGTCAGCCCAGTCAGTCATCTGAGGGGCCTGTCAGCTCCACCGCTCGGGTCCGGGGGTCCCGGCTGCTCCCAGGCAACGTCGCCACCATCTCCGTGTGCAGCTTGTCCTTATCAAATCAGGATAGAANTGGCACTTCCGGTGGCAGGTGTCACAAGTGCCACAGTTTTCTTCTGGCACTTCCGGTGCCTCAATCGTGTGTTTATTAATCACACTGAATCCATCTTCTGTCACTTGTAAATGCAGGGATGAAATGGACGCTGGGCTATTTCCCTTTTTTAATAAACATTTCTATTTTGCAGCCAAGTTGTCTTCGAGAGCACCAAATGTCAAGTGTTAGCTTAGCACGCTAGCTCGAATGAAGTGAACAGTGAGTCAGACTCAGACCTGATTCTGAGACGAGTGATTTCTGCTGTGGTGGTATGAAAACCCCCAGAAGAATAAATGTTAAGAAGATCGGGAATAAAACAGCTAACTGGGAGACGAACCAACACACAGTGAGTACAGTGAGACTTCAACTATTCTGTTTTACACATGTAAACAAACACTCAAATGATATGAGAAACCTAGAGGCAGAAATGTGTATAAGCGTTTTTTTGGTTGAATTTATAAATTTGTGTAGAGTAATGTACACAATCAGGAGAAACCCAAAAAATTTATCATAGTATTCTTTTTTTTATTAAAAAAAAAACACATTACGTACAACAAAACAGTACAAATCAAATGAAATGAAAGACAGCAGCAGAAGAAAAATCTTTCCACAGACTCATTATAACATGAAAATCATTTCCACAGGCCAAGACTCATCTGACCTACATTTTAAGGACAATGGACCTTTTTTCTTTTGATGACAGTAATATTCATGTTTTAGATTGAGAAGATGGATAGTTTGAGAGAGGTATAAACAAAGTCATATTTTAGAGACGAGGAGGGGGTACCAGGTTTTACCCTCGCAGCACATGCAGTGCAGATTTGAGTGTAACCTCATGACAGTTTCATACTTGATTTGCATCTTCGTGCATGTAAACCAAAACTTGTCTCAGGTGAAACAAATGCACTAACACTGAATGAAAAAAGAAAGGAGCACAAACATGATGTGAAACTTTGCGTAGGTTTGTTCTCGTAGGTTGAACGTCTGTTTTAATAGAATACTTTGTGACAACTGAACACAGGTTGTTGTTAAAAAATAGAATTTGTTCTCAGCTGGCTAACCTGCTTAAATATAGGATAGAAAAGACATTGAGTTACAAGAAAAGGCTTCAGTCAATAACAAAATTAGGCCTGTTTTGAATGGGGTTACTTATGTTTATTTATTTACCTTTTTAACCAGGTAAATCCCTGAAAAATAAATAAATTAACCAGGCAAATCCCATTGACATCACAGATCTCTTTTGCAAGTGAGGCCTGAGTCTGAAGGCAGTCTGCTATGCATGTTTTTAGTCTGTGAGAGGAAACCGGATTACCTGGATAAAACCCACGCAAGCACAAGAAGAACATACAAGTCTGCACAGAAAGACTCCGGGTCTAAATCGAGATTCAAACCCAGGACCTTCTTGTTGTGAGGCGTCAGCGCTGACCACTGATCCATCGTGCTGCTATGCTCCCATGTGAAGAAAAAGTCTATCCACCAAATATTGCTGTTGACATGGAAAAAAAGTTTCCTATAACTTGTCTGTGTTTCTGTTTCCCGCAGACGCCCAACAGCTGTTGGTGATAAAAGAAGATCTTTGTCCTGCGAAGCAGAACTTGTGTCTAGAGTCTGGACCGGGAAGACCAGAAGAACTCCGGGTCTTGAACAAGAAAAAATGGAGAGTGAAATCACAGAGTTCACTTTCAGCCCAGTCCTTGTGAAGTTTGAAGAAGATGAAGATCAGTATTTAGAATCCGATTCTAAAGACCACAGTTCAGACGAGATGGAACTCAGTGAAGGAAACTGGGGTCACAGCAGTGAAACTCTGTCACCCTTCAATTCTGTCAGAAACAAAGTTCCTGTAGGTGATACGGGATCTGAGAGTAGTAAAAATATTTACAGCTGTACTGAATGTGGCAAAACATTCAACCGCAAGTCTTGTCTGTTAAGACATGAAAGAATTCACACTGGAGAGAAACCCTTCAGCTGCTCTGTCTGCAAAGCAGCTTTTGCGTTTAACTATTTGCTAATGCAACACACAAGAACGCACAGTGGGGAGAAACCTTTCAGCTGCACCGTTTGTGATCAGAGGTTCAGCAGGAAGGACTGTCTAAACTCTCACATGAGATGTCACACGAAAGAAAATTCATACAGCTGCTTTTTTTGCAGCAAAGCTTTTCCATGGAAGGAGAAGTTAGAGGAGCACACAAAAACCCACACCGGAGAGAAACCTTACAGCTGCTCAATATGTGGCGAGAACTTCAGCCGCAAGTATATTCTAACGTGCCACATGAAACGTCACAATGGAGAGAAACCTTACTGCTGTTCTATTTGTCAGGCAGCTTTCAAGTGGAAGCAAAATCTCGCACGGCACACAAGAACCCACCTAGGAGAAAAACCTTTCAGCTGCTCAGTTTGCAGAGCAGCATTTGGACGAAAACAGGACTTTGTGGAACATGCAAGAATCCATACAGGTAAATAAGTATTCTGCTGTATTATATATGGTCAAAGCTTTAGTAAATTTAAATATCACAAGTCACACAAAGTGTCACAAATGAGAAATAATTTATTTATACGTTKCAAAAAGATTTTCTTGGCTGTCTGAGACCAAAGCAATATTAAAAACAGCAATATTCAGGCAGTTGCAATGAGTTAAAATTACAGCTGCTTTATAGATGCTGACAAATGAGCACAAAGGCAAAAAGCAGAGGAGATTCACAACTGTACACCATGTCTGATTTTAAGATTTATTATTGTTCTTATTAAATGAAATACAGAACCATTTGTGTTGATGCTAAGTTTCTGTTCGTCTTTACAAAATAACTTTTTCCTATAACATGTCTGTGTTTTTGTTTCCTGCAGACGTGCAGCAGCTGACAACGACAATAGAGGAACTTCCTCCTGAGCAGCAGAACTGGAGTCCCAGACTGGACCAGGAGGACCAAAATCCCTCACAGATTAAAGAGGAAAAAGAGATGATTGATATCACAAAGTCCAGTTCTGTTGCTGAGAGGAATGAAGATGAAGAAGCGATATCTCAGTCCTCAGGATTTCATCTGGACCAGACCGAGGAGGACGTGGACTCTGTAGGACCAGATCCAGATCAGTATTTTGACTCTGATTCTGAAGATAAAACTTCAAGCGATAGAAACTGGGAGATCGGTGAATATAGAGATGTACACTCTGTAGAAATGAAAAAACTCATGGTTGATGACAGCACGTACGACGGCAGTAGGAAGAGTTACAAATGTACTGAATGTGGTAAAACGTTCACTAGCAAGTCGAACTTATTAAGACACAACCAGATCCACACCGGAGAAAGACCTTTCAGCTGCTCCACCTGCAGCGCAACTTTCAAATGGAAACAAAATTTTGTACAACATCTAAAAACCCACAGCGGAGAACGACCTTTCAGCTGTTCCATCTGTAAAGCGGCTTTCAAATTTAAACAGCACCTCGCCCGACACACGAGCACCCACACCGGTGAAAAGCCTTTCACCTGTTCCATCTGCGAGGCCACTTTCAACTGGAAACCAAACTTTTTACGACACGTCAAAACCCACACTGAGGACAGACCTTTCAGATGTTCTGTCTGCGAGGCGGCTTTCAAATCKAAACAAAACCTTGTGCAACACACAAGGACCCACGGTAGAGAAAGGTCCGTGAGCTGTTCTGTCTGTAAGGCAACGTTCAGGTCTAAAGGACATCTTCTGCAGCAAACATAAGAACACACACGGGAGAAAAACCGTTCAACTGCTCTGTTTGCAAGGCAGCATTTGGAAGGAAGCGGGATTTTGTGGAACACGCAAAAATCCATGCAGGTAAACCGTCTTTTCGCCGCACAGTCTGAGGCCAAGCACTCGCTGAGATCACGTGAAGCTTCACAAAGAAGAAAAACCTTTCAGTTGCTCTGATTATAAAAAACGTTACTGCAGTGCATGAAAAGTCTCACTGAAAAAAACAAATCAGCTGCAACTAAAGAAACGCTTGGCTGTCAGCAGCCAAAATACATCAGCTCATATCTGTTTTATAGAAACACTGTTAGAATCGACTCGATGATGCATCAAATGTATTTTTGCATTAACGGTGAAAAGTTTACTTCCACTCATCTTGTTCATGAATATGAGAATTTATTAGGGGTGTAAATCACTAGCTTTATCACGATATGATATATTGATTTGTTTGGATGACGATTTGATATTTTTCGATATCACAAAGTCTGTTACGATATGAATTAAATTCACAAGTCTGCGATGGATATAATGCGATGTTATATGCTCTTTTAGCACAAAGACTGTGTTGGACTTATGATATTGATCTACATTGGGCTTATGATGACTATATAGATCAATATTTTCCTTTTGCCTTGATATAATTGAATCATGAACCGTTATATCGATATGGATCGATGTATTGTTACACCCCTAGATATCGCTTTTATTTTTTTTCCACTTGCTTTTCAGGATCTGTGTTTATTTTCTCTGCAGATGTTCAGCAGCCGTTGGTGACCAAAGAGAAGTTTCCTTCTGAGCAGCAGAACTGGAGTCCAAGACTGGATCGAGATGAACAGCTCCTGCATATAAAAGAGGAACAAGAAGAAGCTGAAATTATAGAGTTTATATTCAATCCTGGCCCCGTGAAGTTTGGGGATGATTAGACCTCAGTCCTCTGAGCTTTATTCCAGGAAAAAAAAAAAAAAAAAACAGAGACTCTGCGGGACCAGATCCAGATTATAGTAGTATTTAAATTAAATCCTGAAACAGAAATTGGTCAGTGGTGGAAACGAAAAAGAGGAATTTTGAACACAAACATAGCTATTATCAAGTTTCTGTAGGTGAAACAAGAAGTACGCGCAGTAAAAAGCTTCACAGCTGCTGCTCTGAATGAAAAACCTTTGAACCACAGGTTTCAATGTAATCCACACCTGGAAGAAAACCTTTGAACTAGAAAATGTTACTTCAGCACACACACACACACACAATTTTGCACTTTGGAAACTTAGAATGTTTTTATGACTCAGCTTCGATTAAAACATTTTGGACATTTTAAAAAGCTGTATTTTTTATCCTTAAGTGTAGGGATTTTTGTTTTGAGCGGTAGTTTCACACTTTTTGATAATGTTAACGTGCTTCCTAATATTTCCTGTTTTGTCATTTACTTTTAGTCCAGTCTTAATATATGTTTTGACCCAGAAATGTGTTGATGTGTAAAGCCACCAAACAGAAAGCTGTGAATCATCAAAAAACACATGGTCGACTGAACATGATGCATCTTTTCAGGCACTACTTTCACTTCCTCTGATGTGTAGGTTATCAAACCTGCCTCTTGATATTTTGTCATATATAGACCTTTAATATCATTGTAATACCCATTACAACATTTGATATAAATTAGTACAGAATTGAAAATACATTATTTTAAATAAACATAATGGAATTATTACGTTCCCCTTCACTTCCTGTTTGTGCAGGAACGATGGCGGCATTTCGCCATCTAATCAAAACGTTCATTTCATGCGTTTTTTAATGTGCAAAATGAGTATTTAGGTTATCTAGTTTCTTTTTCACATTTAAGTCCAGTAGGTGGCAGTAATGCACCAGTGTTTATGCATAAGTTCAACAAAATAATTTTTTTTTACACAAGCTATACGGGGAAAAAGCATTTATATATATTTTTCTTACTTCTTTTCGAAGTGTGTATTCTCCATGCGGGTTACGTCGGTGAACGCTGCTTAATTTGATTTATTATTATTATTATTGTTGTTGTTGTTGTTGTTGTTGTTGTTGTTGTTGTTGTTGTTGTTGTTGTTGTTGTTAGGATGAGAAGAACGCTTACAGTTTTTACATCCGGGCACTTGTTCGCCATCTTGGTAATTTTTTGTCAACAAACTTGTAGCGCACGTGAGGTAGATAATGGTCATGAGCTGCTGGGTTAAATGTTGCAGAAAAAGAGCGGATAAATCAGTAAATCGAAAAATAAGAGTGCATGAAGGAGAACAAACTGCAACTCAGTACTGAGAGACGACGAGTGGAGCCTTCAGACGTTTCAAGAATTTGCTCTATCACTGTTAGCGGTAAGGAGAACTTAAAGGGAAAATTAGTACTTGGCAAACAACGCGTGATTTCTGAAACTCGATAACTTAAACTAGACTCATGCATGTAGATGCCCAATTCTGGTGCATCTGCTCTATATTACACATCCAACGAAACATGTTAGAGATTTACAGACTAAAGTTTGCATAAAATAAAAGTAAAAAAAAAATTATACTTTTCAGGCAAATCTTCTGACTTGTATGACAAATCCCACCTAGACTGGACCACCCTGAAGCTGAACGTGAAAGGAAACATGCAGGAACTGCTTTAAAACGGTACAATCACAGTCCACTGAACTTTACATGCTTAATTTCTGTCTTTATATACAGTATCTTGTGATAAAATTGTACTTTATAATACATATAATTTATTATAATGAATATAATATTTAAAAAAACATGTATACTTGGAGTTTTATGTATTAGTTGTGTCAATTTCTACTGTTTAATATCTTTTTAACATTAATATTTTTAATTTAAATGATATTAGCTAAGGAAGCATCAATGTACACAGTACTATACCCTCTTCCTTCTTTTTATAATAGATATATAAGGGCAAAAGAGTGCTCCCGGACAAAGAACAAGCACCATGCAGCTAGAGCCTTGCTGGACCTAAACAAGGATCAGGAACCAGAACTCATAACAACACTCATTTATGATACAACGTTGCATGCCCAACCTTTTCCAGTAAATCAGTTCATGTTATAAGAACCTGACTGAGCATATATTTGTTCCGAAAACACTATCTATTGTGTCTCTATAACATCATTTATGCTTAGAAGAGTCCATGGTTGTTGGAAAAATCCGCAAACAAATAAACAAATCAGCCTCGTTAAAACTGTGCATGTGCCCAGACTTCCAAGTATGATTATTTTCCATTACGGTCTAARGGCATCTATGTAATGTGTTTCCTATGCAGATCGAGATGACTAGTGTCTGTTTCGATCATGTGAAAGCCTCGCATTTTCACGCGTTAAAAGAGTTGGCGAAAAGACAACTAACTCTGAGGCAGGCAAACCAAACACACGGTGATTATCCTTATGTTTATATTTCATGTTTGCATTAACCTCAAGGCTACAGCTTGTGACTATTTTACAGCTGCTGAAACACACTTTAAAACTTGTACTGGGACTAACCTGAGAACATTCAAACTCCACGCTGAAATGTTGAAGCTGGGTTTTGAACCCTCAACCGTTTTATTTGTAGGTCATCAGGTCTAACTAACCACAGCACTATGCTGTCGTTTCCACCATGTCTTTTCTTTAAATGGTGTCCTATAGCCTAATCACTCGTGTATTTTAGTTTGGATCTGAAAACATTTGATTGATTTTCAATCAAAATAAAACATCTACATGTTTTGAAACTGAAAACTAAAACATGGTATCAATGTTAACATAAAAACAGTTTTCCTACATTTTATGTGTGTTTCTGTTTGCAGCAGATGTTGACCATCAAAAAGGAGGGTTCTCCGGGGAGCTGGAGTCCCAGTCTGGACCTGGAAGATCAAAAGCCCCCACAGATTAAAGAAGAACAGGAGGAGAGTGAAATCAAACAGTTCAGATTTAGTCCTGGCCATGTGAAGAGTGAAGCTGATGAAGAGACACCTCAGTTGTCACAGTTTTATCTCAAGCAGACCAAAGAGAACAGGGATTCTGTGGAGCCAGGTCAAGGTTTAAAGTCTGATCCCAGCTTATCCATGGTTTTGTTTCCAGCAGGTGTCCAGCAGCTGGTAGTAGATGAAAACAAGGTTTGTCCTGAAAACTGTAATCTTAAATTGGACCAGGAGGACCAAGAGCCTCCACAAATTAAAGAAGAAGAAGAAAGTGATATCATGCAGTTCACCTTCAGTCCTGTCCCTCTGAAGAGTGAAGGTGAATGTGAACCTCAGTCCTCAGAACTTCATCTTAACCAGACAGAGGACAGAGACTCTGTGGAACCAGATCGATTTGATCCTAAAGGCAAAACTTTAGACCCTTCTGAAACCGACGTCRGTGATGGAAGCTGTAGGGAGAGCCGATGCTTCGTTTGTGGTCAAACATTCTCAAGTAAAGATAGTTTATGTTCTCACGCAAAAGTCCATACAGAAGAAAAACCTTTCGGCTGCTCAGTTTGTACAAAAGCATTTAGACGGAAAAGTGATTTAGTTAAACACACAAGAGTCCACACAGGTGAAAGACCTTATAAATGTTCTTTTTGTAATGCAGCTTTTAAGAGTAATCGCAGTTTAGCAGAACACACGAGAATCCACACTAGAGAAAGGCCTTACTGTTGCACAGTCTGTGGTCTAGGCTACAGGCAAAAGTCATGTCTGACTGGTCACATGAGACTTCACACAGGAGAAAGACCGTTTAGCTGCTCCATCTGTAAAGAAAAATTCAGGTGGAGAAATTGTCTTCGATTGCACAAAAAAACTAAATGTGAAAAATGACCTTTCAGGTGCTCAGTTTGTGAGGCTCCATTTGGAAGGGATCAAGCTTTGGTGGAACACATGAAAATCCATGCAGTAGTCGTGTAACAGTACATGTATTTGTACTGGGACAGTTCACTGCAGAGGTATGGCAAGCAAATATTTCATGTAAGCAACGCTTAGGAATGTATTGTGGCAAGCTTTTTGTCTATAGTCAACATTTTATTAAACATTATTTTCTGTTTTGTTTGTTTATAAGCTGGTGTAGATTCTCAGTCATCCAGGAAGATTTTATTAGGTTCTTCTAAGTATTTGTTTATTTTGTATGAAGTCTGAGTCAAATTATTGAAGCAAAATTAGATAAAATCTGTAATTTTACACCTTCATTACAAATAATGATGCTTTGATTTAGATTGTCTTTGCTTCTGAGAGAAATAAAGTCAGTAAAATAAAGAGCGTTTGGCCTTTTTGTGTTTTAACAGGTTGCAGTTTACTTTAAAATCCTAACTTGTATGTATTTTTGAACTTATTTTGCAGATGGCATTTTTTTTTCTGTGTAAACCGTTCAGACTCCACATCTTGTTAATAAATATGCACCCCCCTTTTTTTGTCAGAGCTGTAAAATAAAAAAAATTATTACAATAATTATAACACTACATCAAGATACTGTAGTTTTGGTTCATTCTTATTCAACACTCAATAGGAAGCAGAACCATTTTCACTTATACACTTCAACCTTCACTCAAATAAAAACACGTAGAACCAGCACAAAATGTTCTTTAATATACTTCAATCTAAATGCAAATTGAATCTTAATGTGAATTTATGTAGGTTCTTTTGTATGATTAGCTTTACGTATTGAAAACAACATTTTGCATTGCATCAAATTAGCATCAATTAACATCAACACAGACGTAATTTGTTTTTATTATATGCTCTTCGATTTTAATTTCCCACAGACAGTGATTTTAATATTCCTTTGGTTTTGCAGAGGACAGGTGTCCTTCCATCCAGCAACAGCAGCTACACATGAATGAAGTCCTAATGTTAAAAAGCATATCTGTTCAAGCTCGGTGGGGCCTGGGGGGCTTGGGAACTGGCGGGTGGTTGCCGGGCTGTGGGCCGGGTGCACGGCTCTGGGCTGGGGGCCTTCGGTGCGCTGGTGGGCCGGGTGGTGGTGGTGGCTGGGTGCGGGGCCGGTGACCCATGGAGGGGGTGGGTTGACCCAGCCTGGGTGTCTAGTGTGCTATATGTTCTGAGAGTTGTACGGATGTTGGGGTGGGTGTAGTATTTCTTCTGGGGTGGGGGATGTGTGGATGGCCTTTGGTGGCGGCCGGGGGGTTGTGCTGGGGCAGCTGGTTGGTCCCTTAGTGGTGGCGGAGCTCGCTCTCAGTGCCTCCCTTGCGCTGCCGGCGGCTGGGTGGGCACTCTCGCCGGTCCTTCCTTGCTGGGGTTCGGTGGCCTCTGTTGGTTGCGGGCTGGCTGTGGGACTGGGGGTCTGGTCTTGGGGGTCTGGATGACTCTGGGGTGGATG
The DNA here is from genome assembly GCF_001266775.1 of Austrofundulus limnaeus. Lineage (NCBI taxonomy): Eukaryota > Metazoa > Chordata > Actinopteri > Cyprinodontiformes > Rivulidae > Austrofundulus > Austrofundulus limnaeus. Next base: position 7,204,607 of record NW_013952405.1, read on the forward strand.
GATTGGTGGTTCCCTTCTCTGGTGGTCCTGTGGGCTCTGTTTTGTCCGTGGCCTTGGGCTCTCCCGGCCTGGCGGTCGGTCTAGAGGTGGGTACGTGTCCTGGACCTGGGAGGTATAGAGTGTGTATCGGGAGTGTGAGTGGGGTGTGGCGTTCTTCTTGTCTGTCTTTGAATGAGTGGGTGTGAGAATGAGGGTGGGACTGTATGATTGTATTTGTGTATGATTGGGTATTTGTCAGGTTGGGACTGGGGCTGCTCCCTCGTCTGGTTCACCTGATGGGCTCTGCTCCTGGCCGCACTGCCCTCTGGTGGGGTGTGCCTCTGCCCGCCGGTGCGCTGGTGGCTCTCAATATCTGGGGCTGGGTGCTTGGGTATGTGCCGGCTTGGCCTGGTGGCTGCCTGGTGGGGCTTGGGTCCTATGGCCCTGTCGGGCCTTGGCCTGGGGGGGGGGGCACCCTGTGGATCCGGGTCTCGGTGTCCGTGCCTGGTTCTGCTCCAGTGTGGCGGGGGCCGGCGGGGCATATGGTTGTAGCTGTTGGCCCTGTGGGTTCTGTGTGTGGTTGCTGGTGGGGCTCTCCTGGTTCTCTCCTGTGTTCCTCTCTGGGGGGTGGGTGGGTGGTTCTTGCTGCGCAGGTTTCTTTGGGGGCTCGGTGCTTGGGGTCTCCCTCTGGGTCTGTGGCTCTGGTCCCCCTTAAGTTTGCCTTGGGTCTTGGGGGTTGGGTCTGTGGTCCTCCTCAATCACTATTTAATATTCCACTAGAGAAATCTTGTATTTATATGCATGTTCACAACCGCACAAAAATAGACATTTGGATCCTGGGGTTTCTGACAATCACTGGATATATACTGTATGTGTGTGTGTGTGTGTGTGTGTGTGTGTGTGTGTGTGTGTGTGTGTGTGTGTCAGCAGCTGAAAACTAAAAAACAAAAATAAATAAAAAGGAATCTTTCAAAAATACAAAAGAAACAGAAAAAGTAGGATATACTGTATGTGTGT
>NW_013952405.1:7205912-7210201 GCF_001266775.1 Austrofundulus limnaeus
ATATTATTTAACATGAATTTTTAAAGCTGTGCTGAAACGTGGCTGTTTTTCAATGTTAGATTAATTTAGACTGTTTTGGAAGAAACCTAGTTATCAATAATTACATCTTGTGACAATATATTGCCTATAACCAGTCAAAAACCAAGATAAGTGCTGGACTTTCAACTGGGAAATATTACATCAAAAGTTTTTATAATATAGTTATCAGCTTGGCCAAAAACTGTAGTTACACAGTCATTAGGCTCCAATTTGTTTTGAGAAACACATTAAAATTATCACATATGAGCAAGTGGTGTTGTCAGTGACTGAATCAGTGTTGACTTTGAAAACAACTACAGTTTGCAATAAATTTTTTGTGTTTCCATTTCCAGCAGAAGTCCAGCAATTGTTAATTATCAAAAGAGAGGTTTCTCCTGAGAAATGCAGTCCCATCCTGGACCAGGAGGACACAAAACCCCCTTTAATAAAAGAGGAGCAGGAGGAGGAGGATATCATAAAATTTACATTCAGTCCTGTTCCTGTGAAGAGCGAGGAGGATGAAGAGAAACCTCAGTCGTCACAGTTTCATCTAATCCAGAATGAGGAGGACACAGACTCCGTCGACCCAGATCAGTATTTAAAAGGTGATTCTAAAGACAAAACTTCAGATTCTTCTGAGACAGATGTAAGTGATGGAAACTGGGAGGAGAGCAGTGAGGCTCAGTTTGACTTAAACTCTGGGAGAAACATTACAGGTTCTGAAAATGATAAAAGATGTGAGAAGAGTAGTGAGATTTACAGCTGCGCTGAGGGTGGTATAACACTCAACAAGTGTCAACTGTTACGACGCAACAGAATCCACACAGGAGAAAAAGCTTTCATCTGCTCAGTCTGTAAAAGACCTTTTGCACAGAATGGATCATTAGTGAAACACATGAGAATCCACACAGGAGAAAAACCTTTCAAATGTTCCATCTGTGAAGTAACTTTTAGATGGAAAACCTCTTTAGTCCAGCATGAGAAAATGCACACAGGAGAGAAACCTTTCAACTGCTCAGTCTGTAGTCAAACGTTCACAAGAAAAGAAAGCGTAACAAGTCACATGACCTGTCACACAGATGAAAGACGTTTCTGCTGTTCCGTCTGCAAGGCGACTTTCAAAAGGAGGAGCAATTTTGTACGGCACGAACAAACCCACACAGGCGAGAAACCCTTCAGCTGCTCGGTTTGTGCAAAAACCTTTACAAGGAAACATGTTTTAGAGAAACACGCAAGGATCCACACGGGTGAAAGACCTTTCAAATGTTCTGTTTGTGGTGCAGGTTTTACATGTAAATTCAATCTAGCAAAACACACAAGGACTCACAGTGGAGAGAAGCCTCACAGCTGCTCGGTCTGCGGTCAAAGCTTTAAGCAAAAGTCGGGTCTAACTGGTCACATGAGACTTCACACAGGAGAAAAACCCTTCAGCTGCCCCACCTGTAAGGAAACATTCAGGTGGAGGACTGATTTTCGAATGCACACAAGGACACAATGTGGAAAGAACCCCTTCAGCTGCTCGGACTGTGAAGCCTCATTCGAAAGTAAATGGGAATTTGTGAAACACAGAAGAGTCCACACAGGTGAAAGACTTCTAAAATGTTGTTTTTGTGGTGCAACTTTTTGTAGCAAAACCGCTTTAGCAGAACACACAAAAACACACACCGGAGAAAAGCCTTTTAACTGCTCAGTCTGTGGTCAAAGCTTCACTCAGAAGTCAGGCCTAACGGGTCACATGAGACTTCACACAGGTGAAAAACCCTTCAGCTGCCCCGCCTGTAAGAAAACATTCAGATGGAGGAACGATTTTCGAATGCACACAAGGACGCTATGTGGAAAGAACCCCTTCAGCTGCTCGGATTGTGAGGCGGCGTTTACAAGCAAATGGGAATTTGTGAAACACAGAAAAAGCCACGCGGGTGTAAGTCCTCTCAAATGCTCTGTATGTAGCGCAGCTTTTTATAGCAAAACCGCTTTAGCCRGACACGCAAGGACGCACACCGGAGAGAAGCCTTACCGCTGCTCGGTCTGCGGCCAAAACATGAGGTACAAGTCGAGCCTAACCGATCACATGAGACTTCACACGGGAGAAAAACCTTTCAGCTGCTCTGTCTGTAAGGAAACGTTCAGGTGGAGGAATGTTTTTCTAGCGCACAAGAAAACCCGCTGTGGAAAGAAACCTTTCGGCTGCTCTGATTGTACGGCAGCATTTGGAAGGAAACGGGATTTGTTGAAACACAGAAAAATCCATGCAGGTAAATAATCTTTCACCTGCACAGTTTGAGGTCAGAAACCTCGTTCATCATGTGAAGTGTCACAAGTTAGGCGGGGCTTTTCACCTGCCCTGGTTGTAAAGGAGGATTTAAAGGTTTACTGCAGCACATTAGAAGCCACCAAAAAAAAGAAAAGATTTGCTCAACTGTCAATTAAGCACATTTACAGCGATGTTCAAGCAGTTACAATTTACAGAGACTGATTCTATTTTTGGACATACAATAAAAAAAAACAATAAAAATACAGATGTGTTCTACATTAGACTTTGTGATGTAGTGATAAAACAGGCAATTGTTTTTAAAAGAAAAATGTTGAAAATTATCGCCTGCCTCTCTGCTTCTTGACTGGTTTTCATTAGATGTTCAAACATCTTAAATCAACCCCAAGAACTTTGGTCTTGAGCAAAAGTTCTGCATGTTTTTAGTCTTTTTTAAACATTGGCAGGTATTTCCTGCTTGCTATTGCTGTGCCTGACTTGTTTTAGGGATATTCATTTTTTTTTAAAACAATCACTTCATTGAATAATCAAATTGTCTGAAGATGCATTTTACAGCTCATGTGTGACATTGTTTCTGCGTTTGTTTATTTTTGTCTGTAATTTATTATTTTGTATTTCATTTATCCAAATCAAGTTATCCTATAATTTCTTACTCCTTTGAAAATTAACCTAAACCTGTCAGACTGAGTTAATATTTGTGGAGTGTCCTGTCATTTCAACTGTTTTCTTTGTCAAAACTAGAAAGTAAGCGAGACATATTAAGATAAACAGAATATTGATTTACAGGCAAATCTCTGCTAACATATGAAACAGAATAATATGTATTCATGTAAATTTGTGTTCTAGAAGGATTTGACTATTTTTTGTTTTGTTTTATGTTAATTGAAGATTAGTATTGTTTGAGTTTATATTTGAGGAAAAAGGGGGGCAGATATAAGATTTTTTTCTTCTCTGTGCTTCTTTTCATTTCATTGTATTTGTGTTTTTTTATTTTATATTGTACATAGAATGAATTTGTTTTAAAGAAATAAAGTTTAAAAAATCTGAACTGTGTTTTGATTTGTGCATTAAGTCAGTTGTAAAAGATACTGTATGTACTAATGGAAATGAAACAATGTACAGTAAATACTTTTATGAATAAACAGATAAATCAATATGTTTGAATTATAAACCTTTGTCAAGATCTTTTTTACATGTCTTTAGATTACAAAGTTGAATTGAGTAGCAGTCACGAGACTTCACATGGGAGAAACCTGCATTTGTCACGCGATGTGGAGAAATGTCTTAGATTGTAAACAAGGTTTTCAAATCAACACAAAGAAACTTTGAAGAGAATCTGTTCAGCTGCTGTCAAAGTTTTATTAAATAGCCAAGGCTCATCAGCAGCAATGTTCAATCGGTTAATAATAATTGCAGAGTTGTAATGTAACTAAGTACAAATACTTCTTTACTGTACTTAGGTAGAATTTTTGGGTATCTGTACTTCACTTGAGTAATTATTTTTCAGCGTACTTTTTACTTGTTACATTTTTACACAATTATCTGTACTTTCTACTTGCTACATTTAGTAGTTGTTATTACGTTAAAAATACTATCCTGATAAAGTGTATCTCCTGGACAGAGTGAATTTAATTGTGGTTGGATGAGAAGTATAAATATACAACATTCTGACCCCTATTTTGTTCACAACCCATCACAGCTGCAAGCTGTTAGAAAAAATTTTTTTTGGAGAAGTCACCTCCCAGTAAATGTCGTTTTGGAAAATCTAACTGCTCACTTTTACTCAGTACTTTTACTTTTAATACTTCAGTAGATTTTGTGTCAGAAATTTACTTTTGATACTTAAGTACAAAAAATTTCAGATACTTTAAGACTTTTACTCAAGTAATATTTTTAGAGAAGACTTTAACTTTTACCAAAGTATTTTTATAAGATACTTGTACTTTTACTCAAGTATCACTTTGAGGTACTTCATACAACATTGTGTGAAACTGCAATA
>NW_013952405.1:7210289-7219959 GCF_001266775.1 Austrofundulus limnaeus
TTTTCTGGTTCAAAAGTGTCGGTTTTGAACCAGAAAAAAGGCTTGAACTACTTCAGTTGGTGTGCAATGAATCTAAAATATATGAAAGTTTAATGTTTATCAGTACATTACAGAAAATAATGAACTTTATCACAATATGCTAATTTTTTGAGAAAGACCAGTATTTTCTTGGTCGATTGCTTATTTAAAAGTTCAGCTTAGGACTTGTTTAGACCAATAATTGGTTCAAGTTTTTTGAAATGACAATTATTTTTCCAAATTATTTTAGTGATCAAGAGGAAGGAACTGTCTTGGAAAAATAAATGATCTTTTAGAGCCCTACATTTCTTCTTGCATATTGCAATAAATCCTGATTGGCCTTTCACGGAGTACTTTTTGTTCTTGGATCTCATGTTTTTGTCTAGGTAAGATAAAGATTTCCACGACAGGATCTATAAAGATTCATTCATTCATTCATTCATTCATTCATTCATTCATTCATTCATTCATTCATTCATTCATTCATTCATTCATTCAGCAGTAGATGAGACTCATTTGTAAATTAGCAGCAATATAACTGATTGTTTCTCTTCTTGTTTCCTTTCACAGCTCAAATGTTTTGTTTGTCTTTTTCAAGAAAGTCTTGGTTTCTTAATTGATTGTCAGATTGTGTCTTTCAGAAAGCTAGGCTCATAAAAATATTAAAACCATCAAGAAAAATATACAAATACGCGAATTTTCCGCAAAGTATTATATATTTTGAGCATGCTTTTATGTTTATTTAACTAAAAATAATTAAATATAAAAAAATAAAGTAGCCTGCTGAATTCAGTTCAAATGTTTATGCGCCAGGTTTTCTGCCAGTCGCAGGATGTTGACGTCATTTCCGGCTCATGCGCTCTTTGAAATCGTGTATCKTGTTTCGCCTTTTACTTCATTTGTAAACATTAGGGGGGTGGGGGTGGGTGGGATAAGCTATTTTTTTTTCGCATGAACAACAAAAGTTACGTGCGTTAGCTTAGCATGTTAGCTGGAAGCAGACACAGTCGCGGCAACAGCGAATCAGAGCGACACGTCCTGAAGACCAGACTGTTTCTGATGGAGGTTAAGAGGGTAAAGTTTCTGCTCTGATTGTGGGAAATCCTCAGAAGTTCAGATGTTTGGAGAAAAGACAGCTAACTGAGACGGACGAACCAACATAGAACGAGCAAATGGACCCTCAAGATGGTATCCATGTATTTTTTTTAAATTTACATATCTTATTTTATTTACTTTAGGCCTTTAAAACCACCAGCACAATTAAAAAGGCATGATGTACACCTTTAAACCAAAGTAGACTTGAAAAGATTTTCTATTAAGGTGCATTTGATCTGAACACAACTCAGAAAAAAAGTACCMCGATTGGTTAAATCTGTTATTTAAGACAAAAATAACTCATGAGTTAAAAACACACCGTGACTTTGGCATGTGTTTAAATGACTGAATGTATTTATTTTACCAAAATAAGTCTTTTTAATATATTTAAGCACTTTTAAGAGGTATTTCAAAACAGTATGTTTCTATATCTTGTTTCTGCTATTCAAATATAACACAAGACTGAAACTTGCTTGTATTTGTTTCCTTTAGACGTACAGCGGCTGTCGATAATCAAAAAGGAGGTTTTGCCTGACCACTTGAGTCTCGGACCAGACCAAAAGGACCTAAAGCTTCCACAGATTAAAAATGAACAGGAGGAAGCTGATATCATAGCGTTCACCTTCAGTCCTGCCTCTGTATATAGTGAAGATGATGACGAGAAACCTCAGTCCCCAGAGCGTCACCTTAACCAGACGGAAGAAAGCAGAGACTCTGCAGGACCAAGACCGGATCTCTGTTCGTGTTTGGAATCATATCATGAAGACAAAGCTTCAGATGACAGGGATGGAAGCTGGGAGGAGAGTGGTGAACGTCCATCAGGTTTAAACTGCCTCAGGAATAATCAAAACATTTCTGTTGAGGATAGAAGACGTGAGAACGGTAAGAAGTTTACAGCTGCACTGATTGTGATGAAACAACCACTACAGGTTGTTTAGACAAATAATCCAAGCATGAGAAAAACCTTTCAGCTTCTCTGAAAAACATTTCTAACCTCAGACAGAAGGAATTATAAAACTTACCATTTTAGATGTCGCACCAGAGGAAGACTTTTCACAGTCAAGGTGCAACAAAAGCAGTTTGCAATGAGTCTATTAGATTAACCAAGTATATTATTATTAGCAGAACATGAATACAAGTTACCTGAAATCAAGTTAGGCTGTGATTTGTTACAGTCCTTTGCAATGACAAGAAAATCAAAATGCTTCGYGCAGCCTTAGTAATAATACAAACATATTTGGTTCTAACATTTGCCTGCATGTCTGTTTCCTGCAGGCATCCAGCGAATGTTGGTGACCAAAAAGGAGTTCCCTTCAGAGCTGCGTAACCAAACCAGCGTAGACCAGGAGGTTCAAACGTCCCCACAGATTAAAGAGGAACAGAAGGAGGCTGACATCACCGARTTCACATTCAGTCCTGCTGCTGTGATGAGCAGAGATGATGAAGAGAAACCTCAGAAGCTTCATCGCGGCTGGACTGTCGAGAATGGAGGAACCTCTGCTCCAGATCAGGATTTGGAATCCGACTCAGTGGACCAAACTACAGATTCTCCAGAAGTGGAAAACGGTAATGGAAACTGGGAGGAGAGTGGGCGTTTAAATCCTCTCAGTGCTAATAAAGATCCCGTAGAGAGCAGTAAGAAGTTTTACAGCTGCACCGAATGTGACAGAACATTCGACTACAGGTGGCGACTGCTGAGGCACAGCAGGATTCACACAGGAGAGAAACCTTTCAGCTGCTCACTCTGTGGTCAGAGGTTCAGACGGAAAGATAGTGTAACTAGTCACATGACCTGTCACACGGGGGAGAAACCTTTATGCTGTCCTATCTGTAAGGCAACCTTCAGGTGGAGATACGTTCTTGTGGAGCACGTCAAAATCCACACAGGAGGGAAATCGTTCAGCTGCTCAGTTTGCGCAAAAACGTTTTTGAGGAAACAAGAATTAGTGAAACACACGGTCATCCACACCGAGGAGAGGCCTTTCAGCTGCTCCATCTGCAGTGCGGCTTTTAGAAGGAAGCACGATTTAGTGAAACACACAAAGGAGCACACGGACGACAGACCATTCACGTGCTCCGTCTGCAGCGCAGCTTTTAAGCGAAAATACGCCTTAGTGGAACACACACGAACGCACACCGGAGAGAAGCCGTTCTGCTGCTCKGTCTGCGACCAGAGCTTCAGCCAAAAGTCAACGCTGACTCGTCACATGAGGCGTCACACGGGAGAAAAACCTTTCAGCTGCTCCGTCTGYAAGGAGGCCTTCAGGTGGAGAAACGTTTTTTTAACGCACACAAGAACCCGCTGTGGAGGGAAAAACTTCAGCTGCTCGGACTGTGATGCTGCGTTTGGAAACGAACAGGATTTCGTGGAGCACATGAAAACCCATGCAGGTGAATAATTGTTCAGCTGTAGAGTCTGAAGCCAAAGCGTCAGTAAAAACCAGATACCTCACTTGCTACACGAAGTGTCATAAATAAGCAGGACTTATCAGCTGCTTTGTAAAAACAAATCTTGACTGCAGCACGAGAGAAGAGTCATTAGCTTTTCAGCTGCAACCAAAGATTCACTCAGTCATCARCAGCTAAAGCACGAGATTACAGCTGCTTTATAGAGACTGATTATTGAACACAGAGGCAGATGCATAAAACAATTCAGAACTACTTCATGTCTGAGTTTAAAATATACTGTTAGCTCGATGGTGCTTTAAATGAGAAGTGTAGATAAGCTCCTGCGTGTTTGAGCAGTATGTGTGGTTTAAAGTAACGCACACAAGTCTCGACTTCTTCGTTACTTTACATTTTCAAAGAAGCCAAATGTTCCAGTAAAGTTTTACAAGTATTAGAGGCAATATATTTTTTCAGGTTTTTGATATTCARTGTTTTTGCTGCTTCATATGTTTTCAGTCCATTTTTATTTACTTGAACATTTAAAGATAAACTGTGTTAAACCATTGAACCTGTGAACTTGTATCATCTGAACTATGATGCATCTGGGTTCCTGTGTCTTTTTTATTCACACACTGTTCATCTGCTGTTTAATTTCTCTGGAACTTGTGCTTTTGTCTCTGAATTTTAAGCAGCAGATGAAACAGGGTAACAGAGACGCCATCTGATGCAATAGTAGTGTGTGAAAACACATTTTACAGCAATATATGCTAATTTAGTCTTTTATTTTGTTCTCCTGATAGTTACTTTGCTACAATTGAGGTTACATTGCCCCCTGGTTGAAGCATTTTGAAACTTTGCTAATTAACTTACAATTTATGAAGAAAAACGTCCGTTTGGCAAACAAATATGTCTTAAAATAACTGTTGAAAAGTTCAAATATCTGAATGTTATTCTTCTGGGGGAAAATTCTGTTACTTTTCTCATTCATGTGGACTTTTTAGATCCATGTGTTCACAAGTACTTTCTTCTTGTCTAAAATGAAGATATCTGTCAAAAAAAATAGCATTTTTTATTCGGAGGCGTTCACATTTTATGTGTTTAGTCTTGTAACTCGCCACAAGTTTTATGTTAAAACTGTCCCATCGAGTTGTTAATTAATGCAAGAACAAAACATCCTTTAGGCATTTTTTTGTTTGTTTTGTTAAGAGGTCCTCAGATTTAGAAAAAATTTGGCAACAACAATATTAAAAATGTAAAATGATTATTCAGTTTTAGTTTCTCAGGTGAAATAAAACAAATCTATTTATATTGCAGATTTTGCTTTACACTTTTTTCTCTTGGATCTGCTTATGTTTTGTTCTGTTATTTGTATTGATTTTATATGTGTGTTTAATCGTTGCTCTTTATTGTCAGCTTCGTGGTACGTTCTAGATGTTTAGCCTTTTATTTTAGTTTTAAAAGTTTATTCTCTTAAAAGTTGAACAAGAGACAGGGTGCCTTCTATTTTAGTTTTAAAAGTTTATTATCTTAAAAGTTGAACAAGAGGCAGGGTCTACAATATATTCATTAGTTAAAAGGCATTTGCACACAGCAAGTAATGCATCTTTTTATGTGTGTTATTGTATGTTCTGTCCTTGAATAAATAAAATGAATTAGTAGGGGGTGGTGGGGGGAACTATAGTTCAATGTGAGCTCTTATTTTGTAGTCTTAGATAAACTATGAACAGAAGTGACTGTCTCAAAGCAGCTTGTTCTTATGTTAAGAAATTTGTTTTCTGCATTTCTGAAACGTGTCTGGTTTGAAATTTTTTGCAACATGTTTTGGTCAACTTTCTTTTTTGTTTTTTTGAATCCAGATTTTCTAGTTCTTTTAAATTGTCATAACAATGGTTTCTGAAGGTAAATGAACTGTACTGGTTTACAAGACTCCTGACAGACTTAACTTTTTTGACATTATGTAAGCTGTATTTTTGTTAAATGTGAATTAAGTAAAACTATAACACAAATAAGTATCCGTGTAATTTATTTATTGCCATTGCTTTATGTCTCATAGAAGATAATGATAAAGTGCTGGGTAGTTCAGCTTTTTATACGTTTTCTTCTTTATTTAGCTTTTTTGATTTGACTCAGTTTAATTATTTGTCACATTTGTAATTTTTGTTAACCAGAACAAATTAAATGTGAAACTACAAGTATAGCTGAACCAACATGATTGTGTTTAATTGCTGAGCTCTTATTTTGACAGCTTCTTCTTTTTCCGCCCGTCAGCGGAAGTGGTTTCCTCGTAGCAGCAGCTGTAAGTGACGGATGTAAACATTTCTGCGTCCGTGTGTCATTCTGTATTACAACCTCGCTTAGTGAATTATTAGAATCCGTATGTTTTATAGAAAATGCCGGATGGCTCTCTGTAATTTTAATTTTTTTAAAGTTTGCTTAGATGAATAAATTGGCTGCGAATCTACAGATGTTAGCTTAGCATGGTTAGCTTGAAGCTAAATGAGGGGACCGGAGTGAACGACGCTGTTTGTGTTCATAGAGAAAATTGTTGCAGTGGCTGAAWATGTTGAAAGTGATAGAGAAAAGGCAACAAACAGTGGAAGGGCCAGACTGTCCGAATGGAGAGCAGCTGTTTTCTCAGCTTGATGATGGTGATTATCTGTGCTTATCAAAGAATGGATGTATTTTTTTATCCTTCACACTCTGAAATGAAAATAAATCATAGGACAACCTGTAATTTACTGAGTATTTGGAGAAAAAGTAGTATTTTACCTTAAAAACTCTCTTTTTCAATCGTTTATTGATCTGTAAACTGTTTTCTGCAGATGTCCAGCAGGTGTTTGTGATCAAAGAGGAGCTTCCTCTAGAGAACTGGAGTCCCAGTTTGGACCAGGAGGCTCAAACCTCCCCACAGATTAAAGAGGAACAGGACSAGGCCGATATCACACGGTTCACATTCAGCCCGGTGAAGAGTGAAGACGATGAAGAGAAACCTCAGTCGTCAGAGCTTCATCTCAGCGTAACCGAGGAGAGCAAAGACTATGTGGGACCAGAATCAGATCCTGAAGAGAAACCCTCCAATACTTCAGACACAGACGTCAGCGACGGGAACTGGGAGGAGAGCAGTGAAGCTCAGTCGGATTTAAATTCTGCAGATGTTAATGAAGTGCCTGTTGGCGCAATGTGTAAAAACGGTGATAAAAAGGTACACAGCTGCGCTGAATGTGGTAAAACATTCAAACGCAGGCAATATTTATTAATACACCAACGAATCCACACAGGGGAAAGGCCTTTCAGCTGTGCTTTCTGTAAGGCGGATTTCAGATGGAAACATGTTTTAGAGAAACACCTCAGAATCCACACGGGAGAAAAGCCTTTCAGCTGCTCCGTTTGTGGTCAGAACTTCAGCAGAAAGGAAAGTGTAACTCGCCACATGAGATGTCATTCTGACAAAAAACCTTACAGTTGCTCTGTCTGTGATGCAGCTTTTATTTGGAAACCATCCTTGGTGAAACACATGAAAACGCACAGCGAGGAAAAATCTTTCAACTGCTCCGTTTGTGGTCAGTGTTTCAAGCACAGAGACAGTTTAAATAGTCACAAAAGAAGTCACAATAAAGAAAAACCTTTCAGCTGCTCTGTCTGTCAAGTGGCTTTTCCGTGGAAATATGCTTTAATGAAACACATGAGGATCCACACGGGAGAAAAACCCTTCAGCTGCTCCGTTTGTGACGCAGCTTTTAAATGGAAACCTTCCTTGGTGCAGCACATGAGGACGCACAGTGGAGAAAAGCCTTTCAGCTGCTCCGACTGTGGTCAGTGTTTCAAGTACAAGGAAAATTTGCATCATCACAGGAGATGTCACACTGGAGAAAAACCTTACAYGTGCTCCATCTGTAATGCAACTTTTAAATGGCACAGTGCGTTCATTGAACACAAACGACACCACACTGGAGAAAAGCCCTTCAGCTGCTCTGTCTGTGAGGCAGCTTTTATAAGGAAACGGGACCTAGTGAGACACGTAAAACAGCACAAGTAATATAAAGGAGAAGGAGTCAAATACTGTAAATCTGTTTTGTCTCTAGGATGTTCAGAATGTTTTATACTGTGTTTAAATTAGGGGTTCATGTCTAAATTATGAGTTAAGCGTAAAAGAGTTAATCAGAACAGTGTTTCATTTTTTTGTTTTGTTTTTGCAGATGTTCACAAGTGAGCATGTCTCTAAAACACCAACCAACTCGGTGACAGCATCAAGAAAACTTATTTTAAAGATTAGACACTGATATATTTTTTATATACTTTGAGAGTGACACATTTTAAAAACCATTAGTTGCAGAGTATCTGATGCTGATGTATTACAGGAGTGATGACAAAATAGGGGGGAAAAAGAGGGAATCAGACTGAAAACCATGACCCCAAAACTGTGACGGGAATCGAATGATGGATTTTGTTAATGGTTCCTCCAATAATTTATATAATGTTACACAATTACCCTTTTTTAACTTTATTTCGCGACTTATATGATTTTAACACAATAACATTCAAGTGGCAGATCAGGCTGTTAGAAAATAAACAAACCTTGTTTAAACAAATAATAAAATAAAAGAGGTCCTTACTTGACTGACACCTTGTTGTTGTGTTTACTGGTTTGACATTGTAGGTTATTATGTTGTGTCCTGATCCTTGTGCTAAGTTAAATCTGTTAGTGACATAGCTGTAGGTTTAATTCAGAAATATGAATTAAGGATGGCAAAACCTCTCGACTAGCAGCTCTAATAACATTTACCAAGTTGATATGAATCTTTTATTTTTTGTGGGGTTATAGTGGGCAATGAGCTTTAAAGTAGAAATGTATTTAAAGACATTAAATAACAAATAATGTGGATGAAAGTATTTTGAAGCTTAAGCCTTGTAAATTTTTCTGCGCAAGGGATTCTTTTTTGATAATTTTTTTGCACGTCAATATAATTACAAATATATAAAAACAGAACAGGAGAAGAGAACAGAAACAACAAAACCAAAATGAACTATGCCAGGGGTGTAGGTTTCTACATTTAGTGCTTTTTACTACAGAACCGGTGTTTTCTCGAGCTCAAACAGCCGGGTACTTTGTCACGTGACCGTGTTGCGGAAGTAGGCAGACATATTTGTTTGGGGGAAAACAACGAGTGCTTCGGCGGGTGAAATTGGTGAAATGGTGAAAAGCTGCTGCGTTAAGTACTGCACTTCGCACATAAAAAAACATCCCGATAGAAAGTTCTTCATTTTTCCTTCATCAGGAGCCAGAAGGGAGAAATGGAAAGCGGCAGTCAACAGAGGCATCCAAAACCCAGATGGATCTGTAAATCCTGCAAAGCTTTGGTCACCACGAAGCAAGCACACGTATGTGTGTTCGGCACATTTTATTACCGGTACGTATTTGTATTGCTTTTAGAAACATAAAAAGAAAATATAGGTCATTTATAACAGTTGTTAGCACTGTAATTGTTTAAACATCAGTAGTCCATGCACTTGCCCGGCCAGTGTTGAGTCAAATACGTAAAAATGCACCCTTTCTGAGACTGTAGTAATTCTAGTCAAAACTAGTGACTTAGAACTTTACAACAGTTTTTAAATCGTGCTGATAACCAAAGTGAAACTGGAGGATAAATAGTGAACAACTCCTCCATTTTCCATGTTCTCTCTGTTGTCTTTTATTGTGAGAGTGTAGTTCCCCCCCCCAACCCCCCTTTTTTAAACTCTTTAGTTTATTCAGATTTCTGAAACAGAATACAAATAAGCAAAGATCAGATTAGGATAGAACAGAAAGTTTTAATTTCTTAGTTTTATTCACAAGCCCTACATTTTCATCTGATATTTCTCTGTAAATTATTGTCTTTGTTATCTTTAGGACAGAAAGTAAATGTCCAGTCCCATCCAGACTATGTTCCATCCATCTTCCCTCAGCGCCCAGAGTCAGTTGAAGTTACAACTAACAAATCTTCCCTAAAGGTTGCACGATATGACAGAGCTGCTCAGAGGGCCAAGAAACCAGGTATGTAATAATTTAGGGAAATCTAAAGGAAAATGTAACTTAATACATCGGGTAAAATAAGTATTGAACACGTCAACATTTTTCTCAGTAAATATATTACTAGAGGTACTAATGACATGAAATTTTCACCAGATGTCG
>NW_013952405.1:7222404-7243160 GCF_001266775.1 Austrofundulus limnaeus
GTGTGTGTGTGTGTGTGTGTGTGTGTGTGTGTGTGTGTGTTTAATCTTTTAGCCAGTCTTTTGCTATTTTTGGCTTTTAGCTACTTTTCTGCTGCTTTTAGGTATTTGCTACTTTAAGCTAATTGCATTTTAAATTGCATAGCTAGCATTTTGTTGCTTTTTGTTGTTAGATATGGTTCTGAAACTTTAGGGAAGCATTTTAAACATTTAGTTAGTGTTTTGCTACATATCTAGCCTTTTGAAACCTTTGGGGGTTTAGCTGTCATTTTAGCTATCTATATCTTCTGGTTAGGCTTTTAATACTTTTGGTACCCAGGCAGTGTTTTGGTTTATTTAGATTTTAGCTAATATTTTGCGTCAGCAAATTCAGCACTCACATTGTATTTTAACAGAAATGCATTTTTTCTAGTACTGATCCTGATTCTGCTGCTTTTCACGTTGCTCAATGAGTGAAACAGATCCCATTTATTCCTAATAAGTTATCATTTTTACCTGATGGATTTTATCCATGATGACATTCTTTGTCTCATGTGGAAATGTAGTGGTAGAGTCCTTCTTTTTCATCTAAATGCTGTTTCTTCCTCCTGGTTTCAGATGAGGCAGCTGTAGCTCAGATGGGTTATAGGAAAACTGCTGTTTGGATTGAAGACCTTAAACCGACTCACATGACAAAGTGTCCCAGGTCAGGGATACTCCCACACCCCCTTAGCAAAGTTTTTATAACTTGTAACTCAATTTGAATACAGACACTTTGCTAACCAAATCATTTCTTGTTTAAAATATTAGTTTAATCATTTATTGCATTGGTGAATGASAGTGTATCTCTCTGACCTTGGTTAGGTGCCCAGAAGTGCTATCAGCACTGTTTGTTTACTCACTGATATGGCTTTGACCTGTTACAGTATTTTTACTACTTGGCCTACCGTGGTGTGTAACTTTGTCTAAAAATAGTTTCTTAACCCAAACGTCACCCAGTTAAAATGTTATTACAGAGTTTTTAACACKTGTTCACTGTATGAATAGTTCATTAATAACTCATTTCCAGTAGATTCACATGTATCTTTTTGTTATATGTGAAAAAAAATTCTAAAGATGTTTTAGGAGACAGAGTATTTTGGATGTTTATATATAAAATATTATTGCAGGGTGACAGTGCAAAAAAAAAAAAACAGATGAGCTAAGCATTTAGAAAAATCTTTGAAGCAAGAGGRTTAGTTACAGTAAAACCATTCTGGGGGATTCTACAAACCAACAAGTACTTGACCATTACACTTACATGTCACAGATTTAATTTAAATTACATAAATATTTATTGTATTACCAATTTAGTTTTGCACCACATGTCTTTATTTTAGAAGGATAATCCTAGACCTCAATATGCACAATATTTTACAGACAACATAGTGTTTTTGCTCGACCTTCCTGTCAGTTATTGATTATTTATTTACAGATTAATTAAAAAAACTTAAACACTGCCATCATATGTTTACAATTCATTTCCCATGAATTCCATACATTTTTATGGCAATAACCATTATACATTCAACTATTTAAACTTGAAAAACAATAACAATTTTCTTTCATTCAGCCTTGTAAATACGACTCTAAGAGTAAAACTTTGTGAGAAAGACTATATAAGTTGTACTTTTTGAATATTTTCTTTGACTCTGGAATCTGTAAAACATCATAACAGAAAAAGACAAAACAAATATCTAAAATACAATCTGGCTGTAAACAAAACTCTCCTACTCTCCTGTGAATGTGAATCAGGTTGAGGAGAACCAGCCCACGTCACGTGACTACAAATTCCAGTGTCACGTGACATAAACATTAATGGCGGCGGCCGTGGGTCGGTGCGGTGCAGGGTTTGCACCAAGAGCAGGTACTGTTAAAGGTCTTATTTAGTCAGGCAGGCAACAACCATGAGCGGATTTTTACGATCATACGTGTAAGAAGAACAAGAACCGAATCATTTATKAAACAAACTGGAAAATAAAGTAGTTAAAAAATTAGTGTTTTGTTCGCTAGTTAGCTTAACTTGCAATGCGGCGAGGTGATTCCAGAAAAGACAACTTTCTCACTGTGAAGTGTTGCATAATTATGTCACTTATCAGTTAAACAAATTTAAAAATATAATTACAGAACAAAAATAATCAGTAATTGTGTAAGGCTTATGGCAAAAGTAATATAAAAGAGGAGCATTTACACCAAAATAATAGGATTTATTTTTTAAAAACTTGCAAAGCTTACCTTTTTTAAAATAGTATTTCATAGTAGAGTTATAGGTTTAATTTTGTTGTCATTTTAGCTGGAAAAACCTTTAAACTCTTAGCAAAATTTGTGAGCCTTTTATTAACAATATGTGTGCTATTTTTTCAGGACTTAGCAGATTCCTGCAGAGAGTTTCTCATCTAACAAACTGCAGTCCCTCTTCAGCTCTTGTATGTCAGCAACATCACAGCTTCTTCTGGAAACAGAGGAAAAATTCTCACAATGTTGTTCATCCAGCTTCTGTTCGGCCCCCCTACGCAGTACCAAAGGTACAACACAAAACATGAAAAGCAAAAGTAGGAGCTGTTCTTAATCAGAGCTAACATTTGTTCTGGGTAAAACAATAAGGAGTAGACCGCTCCAAATAAATGTACTGTTCACATTAAGAGTAGATTAAGAATCTATTGAAAGTTGTTACCAAACTCTTTAACTACTGACCCATTAAATAATAGAACAGATTTGTAAGCCCAACTATCGCTGGTTGAATCATAATCATCTCTTACACAGCAAAAATGCCAGTGTTAATTTAACACCCACAGTGTTAATTTTAACACCAGCAAAGTGTCTATGTGTCCACACTTGCTGGTGTTAAAATAACATTTGTGAAAGTGTTAAATTTTAACACTCATTTTTTTGTTAATTTAACACCAACCAGTCTTTAATATTCAACAATTCTTGGTGTCACATTAACATAAAAACAGTGTTAGTGTTAAAAGTAACACCAGCCAGTGTTAAATATTCAACAAGACAGTGTGTCATATTAACATTTCAACAGTTAAAATAAAGTGTTGAAAGTATCACTAGTGTATTATTATTATTAATAAATTAAATTGTGGTATTTGAAAGGTTAACAGACACCACAAGGTGTCAATACAACATAAATTGGAGAGTATAAATTTAACACTCAGAATTAATGTCAAACTCTGTAGTGTTGCATTAACACTGCTCAGTAGTGAGTAGAATAGTGTAATGGAGTCACCCTTCACACACCAGGACAGACCTCTCACTCATGGTGTCAACTTTTGGCCAATAACATAAACTTAAAGTTGAACAACTTGATCAAACTGAACAAGAAAACTAACCTGAACAACTAATTTTTACTCTCATGAACTTCTTTAATAGTCATAAATATGCAAAAACATCATTTCTACAAGATTTCTCAGCAAGGAATGCTGGGTAAATACTGGTCTGTCTGACATGAGGTGGAAGAGGGCGGGGCTTTTCAGAAAACTTCTCTCAACACTGTATGGTGTTATATAGCTACACTGTTAAGTGTTATATAAGACTTAACTGTGGGCGGAGCTTATTTAACACAGTCCAGTGTTGAGACAACACTGAGGAAATTAACACTGTGAATTAACACCAACACTGGGTGTGAGTGTACTCCGAAAGTGTTAAAATAACACTAGGGGRTGTTAAATCAACACCCAAAAGTTTATCACTGAAATTTTAACACTCCCGTTTTTGCTGTGTAACTAAATCCTATGCAAACAAGGGCATAATGATAACACAATCAGCCTTGGCAGTTTTACCAGGTACAAATTGTGTTTTTTATGACTATAGAGGTAATCAGTTTTGGTAAAGTTAATTCTGATGACATTGGTCCTTTATCTTCAYACAGCCATTCTACTGTCAAGAATCTGGGTTTTCTCTTTGATGACATCTTTAAATTAGATAAACAGATTAATTMMATTGTAAAATCAAGTTTTTTCCWATTAAGACTGATTGCTAGGGTGAAACCATATCTCCCCTCCAAAGACCTTGAAAAGGTGATTCATGCTTWTATTACCACTCACTTGGATTATTGTAATTCTTTGTATGCTGGCTTGGATAAATCATCTCTGCATCCCCCACAGACTGTCCAGAAYGCAGCAGCTCTTCTTTTAACAGGTACTAAAAAGCATGAACACATAACCCCGGTCCTGGCTTCTCTCCACTGGCTTCCTGTTCACCTGAGAATTGATTTTAAGATTTTATTGTTGGCTTTTAAAGTTTTTAATGGTCTGGCCCCGTCATATTTATGTGATCTTCTTAACATCTACACTCCAGTCAGAGCACTCAGGTCTACCAACCAGTTTCTGTTAGATGTTCCTAGATCCAAACTGAAGTCTAGAGGTGACCGGGCTTTTGTAATAGTTGCTCCAAAGCTGTGGAACAGTTTACCTCTTAATATTCGGTCAGCTGAGACTGTTGAGGCTTTTAAATTGTTGCTGAAGACCCATCTCTTTTCTTTGGCCTTTGACTAAGACCAAGTTGGAGGTTCAGTTAGAGCTTTTATTATATTGTGTTTCTGTATTGTATTTGTATCTATGATTTTTTGTTTATTTTTTTAAACAAGTCTTGACTGAACTGTAAAGCACTTAAGTCAGCTTTTGTTGTTTTAATATGCTATATAAATAAATTTGACATTGACATACTGTTTTCATCTTTCAAATTGGAAATCTAATAGGTTAATAGAAATCACCATGATGCTGCGTTCACACCGAATGCGATTTCAGCTTCAAAATCGCAGCCAACGCTGAAGTTGGTCGCTTGTGCACTTTGAGGTCAGAYGCAGGTCAGCTSTTGAAGCGCTGCATGGCAAGAGCCTCCCCGCCCCTCCCTCCTCTGTCGGGCTCTGTTTAATGTCGGACGAGGAAGTGGCTTTGCTTTATTTACAGAGAGCAAGAGCATGTCACGCTCATCAGATAATTAATTCATAATTAATTCACCAGATAATTCAGAGACATTCTGAGTTTCATCACCCAGGAGCTGCGGGAGAGGCTCACAGCTCGCTTTCAGGACTATTTTTGTCCCGAGTCCAGTCTGATGAGCCGCTGCCACGCGTTGGTGCAGATATCTCCTGTCAGGACACCGACTGCAGGCACTCGATTTCAGCTAAAGAGCTCCTCTCCATCTGTTTCAGGTTAGTGGACATCATTCAGTAAACTGTCCCGTCGGGAAATATGTCGCTACGTCACACAGTGGAGTCTCTCTGATTGGTTGACGCGGCGCGACGAGCTGCAAAAGTTCAGATTTTTTAACTTCAGCGATTTGCGCCTCAACGTTCAAATCGTTCAAATCGCGCTGCTCTAATCGCGCTTGAGGCGCCGCAACACTTCCCGATGCTCCTTGAAGCGCGTCCACCATAGACTTTGTATGTAAACCTGATGCTCCTGATGCTKAAATCGCGTTTGGTGTGAATGCACCATAAGACCTCTACTTGGTATTTCACAACCTACAACAATCCAGACTAAAAGGCTTTCTGACCTAGCATAGTTACATCATGAACTGTTCTTGCTCTTGTGGTTGACGAAAAAAACAAATGTGTCAGACCTTGGCATAACTGGCAGGTAATTTAAAATCATTGACCCTTGACAACAAAGATAKGCTGTTCTTATTAAAATATGATTATTAATGGATTGCTAAAAGGCTTCATGTCAGTTCCATCGGCAGTGTGTTATTTTTATGTTGTTTATAATGTTACTGTTTTCCCAGCAAGATTTGTTCTTTCATTAATTCATTATTTTTTCATTCTTTAACTTTTAAATAGTTTATTCTGTACTAATTTAAAATCCGTTAAGAAGTTAATAAAGTTGTATCTATTTCAGCTCATTTCAGTCTGATTCAGTGATCTTGTTTRACAATCATGTCCTGCAGTTAACATTCAATGTTCTCATCTCTTCTCTGATTCAAGCACATTGTGCAGCCGGACTATGTTGATTCWGGACTGGTCCCAGAATGGCCGGACTACATAGAGATCAAAGACCAAGAGCAGGTTAAAGGCCTTGCCAGAGCGTGTCAGCTCGCCAGACACGTGCTGCTGTTAGCCGGACGCAGTCTGAACGTAAGAACAAAATCACTGCACGTCTCGACTTTGTTTCTGTGTCATCAAAACCAACACAACTGTCCCGTCTGTCTTCCAGGTCGGAGTGACGACAGATGAAATCGACTTCATTGTGCATCAGGAGACAATCAAACACAATGCCTACCCCTCCCCTCTCCGATACGGGGGCTTCCCCAAGTCAGTCTGTACATCTGTAAATAACGTGGTGTGTCATGGCATACCTGACAGGTAAATGGAATGGGAATGTAGTTTAAAATAATAAATAATAAAAAATTTAGTAGGAGCGCACCAAATAATCATTTTAAATCGGAATCGTGATTCTCATTTACAAAGATTCAGAATCTATTTAAAATGTCCCAAAATCTGTGTGTGTGTGTGTGTGTGTGTGTGTGTGTGTGTGTGTGTGTAAGAAGAAAATCCAAAGGTTGTCAACCTCCATTGTGTAACCACTTGGGACTGGAGGAAAGAGAGATTCAACTGACCCTGTCTTCATTGAATGCAAAGATTTGAGCTCATTTTGTTTTTTACTGAATGAGTCTGAGTTTGATATGAGCTTCACTGYGTGCAAAATTAACAAAATGARGATGAAGCACTTTAGAAACACGACAAATGGGATCACATTAAGGTTTGAATGAAAAAAATTGATTTTGAATCGAATCGTGAGACAGTAAAATATTCCCACCGCATCATATAGAATAAGATTTTACCAAGAAAACATTTAGCTGTGCAAATAATTCAAATAAATCAATAATGRATGAATGGAAAAGATGTTTTAAAAACATTCATAAACACTTAAATTAAGGTTTTATTTGTATTTCGGCTAATTTAATATGTAYTCTGGGCATCCTTCGTCTTTTCATGTCTGTGATCTGAAGCCGGAAACTTGAAGATGGTGACATCATCAACGTTGACGTCACTGTAAGTTTAGGTTTTGGTGCTTTAAAAAACTCTGAATGTCACTTCAGCTCTGCCCTTTACTCACTTCAGTCTGCTTATGATGATAGGTGTATTTGGACGGTTATCATGGTGACACCTCAGAAACCTTCCTGATTGGGCAGGTGGATGATGTTGGGCAGCGTTTGGTGGAGACGGCGAGGCGCTGCAGAGATGAGGCCATCGCCGCATGCAAACCAGGCGCACGGCTCTGCGTTATTGGAAACACTATCAGGTATTTAGCACAGCGAATACACTTAAAACCATGAGATCCTACTGTAAACACCACTGTTTTCTGTCTCTGTTTTTTCTGTGCCGCTTACAGTGAGATAGCCAAAGCCAGTGGTTTTCAAGTGTGTCCCTATTTTATTGGGCATGGGATAGGCTCCTACTTTCACTGCCACCCTGAGATATGGCACTACGGTAAGTTGAAGTCGGAGGGTGTGGCAGATTCTTGTGTCAGAGCTTATGTCTGAGCCTTGTACAAACATGTCCAGGTGTTCTCTTGCTCTAAAACACACCTTCAAATGCACACGTTTGACACAGTTGTGGCACAACTCACAAGACAAAGGTTGTAATCTGAAGCTCCTCCATTTTATTTACACTTGGTTTATCCACAAGAAGTATTAAACTAAATTATAGAGAAAATTGAGAAAATTCAAATTCTATTGGCAACAATAAAGATAAAAAAGACTATTTGTTGGAAGATGCTAGTGGCTTTTATTGTGAAGACAGTGAACAAAGGCAGTGCTGAACGTGGCTTAAATGGATCCCTTCAGCATTAGCAAAGAATAACACTGAAAACTATTTTGGAATCAGATAATTTTATGTCTGAACTTTTCATTTTCACTTGTTTGTATCACCTGTAAACACAAAATGTGTGAAATTTGATCAATTGTTTTAAATCTTTTAAACAAGACTATTTATAAAAACCCTCTAAGTTTTACCTTAGAYCTCCTGGTCTTGTGTAAATGATCTCATAAAATCTATAATCTCCATATAAGAGTTGGATAACAAGATTTTATTTTCAGCAAATGACAATGACATCACCATGGATGAAGGGATGGCTTTCACAATAGGTGAGTTCATAGGTGTGTTTTTTATAGGTAYATGAAGCTGTTTGGTATAAGTGCTTTAAGATGTTTAAATCTCCTGCTGTTAGAGCCCATAGTGATGGAGGGGTCCACGGAGTTTAAAATCTTGAAAGACAAATGGACCGCCGTGTCAGTCGACAATAAAAGGTACCTGTCTTTATGTAACCGTAGTTACGTTAAATGCTGTGAAAAATGTAAACAAAATGTTTACTTATGGAACATATCTGTTTTTATTTCCATTTTACGAAATGTTTACACTTTTTCAAAGCTGTGGTAATCTTCTTAACGCCTGGGAATAAAAATAAAAACATCTACTGTGGATTTGGTCATGCAGGTCTGCYCAGTTCGAACACACGGTGGTGATCACATCTGATGGCGTGAAGATTCTCACCAAACTACCAGAAGAGGACAGTCTGGGACAGAAACCACCTGCTGGCTAAACTGTTATTTTTAGCGTTAATAAAATACTGTTACACTAAAAACTGTCCTGATTATTAAGCATCTTCAACACAAAGATCTCACCTTTAAAGGCTCTTCATGAGACGTTATGATGACCTGRTTACAGACTCAGTAAATGACTGACAAACCAAACATTTGTTAGGCTGAAACTATTTGAAGCAAAGAAAAAATAGATTTGGCACCAAGCAAATGTTCGTTAAAATACTTATAGTTTTGATGACGTATTTTGTTAACATTTGCTTAGATTTTTTTTTGTGCCTAAAAACTCTGATTTAAAGATTTCTAATGAAATGTTTGCCTCTGCTTTAGAATAACTTCAGATTTCTCCAAACCTTCATTCTCAAAAAAAGTTTCAGTTTTATTTAAATAACTCACAAAAAGCAGACATTTTAAAGCCGTTTGCCCTGAAAAACAAATCACAATAATCCAAACTAGTCTAAACTGATGTGTTGTTATAAATGTAACCAGAAGATGGCAGCACACACTATCCAGCACAGTTTCATACCCACTTTGGACTCGCTCTTAATGGGAAGCAGCTCTGTTCCCAGTTTAAAATTCCAAGATGAGTTTTTTCTTGCGTGAAGGCAAAAATACATTTAACACCTCAATATAATCTGAGAATAAAACTGTTGTGGTGTTTGTAATAAACCAGAGTTCAGTATTTATCATGGTTGAGTTTATCCGTTTAGAGAAAAWTTCTAATTTTGCTTCTAATTTTGAGCTGCATTTTATTAGCTAATAGGGGTAAAGAATATTCAAAGGAA
Organism: Austrofundulus limnaeus; assembly: GCF_001266775.1. Taxonomy (NCBI): domain Eukaryota; kingdom Metazoa; phylum Chordata; class Actinopteri; order Cyprinodontiformes; family Rivulidae; genus Austrofundulus; species Austrofundulus limnaeus. The sequence goes on from NW_013952405.1 coordinate 7,231,752, forward strand.
GGAGGTGGAAATGTGCTGAGGAGGAAAATTCCAGTCATTTCAATGCTCTTCTCCAAATCTCCCCACCACTGAATCTACACATGGATTCAATAAAAACAAAACAGGAGAACAAGTTCATGCAATGCTTCTGCTTATTGTGGATCAACCATTTAATTATTCAGCTGAAAATGACTCAGGGAATGACTGGAAAGCAAAAATCTGAAGGCTCAGGTGCTGCGAAAGGAAGACATTTAAAAGGAAAGTGGTATAAGGAGGAACGGGGAGTGATTTGGGCTCGAGTTCTGAAGGATCTTTGTTGTCTGTCATTCTTTTTCTGCAAGTCAAGACTCATTCCTCAACATTCACTCTGCTCTTTTTTATCAGTCGTTCAGTAAAAGAAAAAAAACTTATCAGTAAAATAACTTGGTTTTAAGAACGTGTGCACATGTAGAAAATAGATCTCATACCGGAAAGTTTGATGTAGTTTTTCTTTGGCTTTTAAAGCTGCAGTCTGTAACTTTTTAAAATATATATTTTTGACATATTTGTTAAAACTATCACTATGTCCTGACAGATTGATATTAGACAGATAATCTCTGGGGGGAGGGGAATAAAAAGTCCTCTGGCTCCTCCCGGTGGTCCTTCTGCCCTCTGTTAAAATCTCTCCGACCCGGAGACAACAGCCAATCAAAAGTGAGGTTTGTCTCATGCACGACCTGYTCTTGCCCACCCCCGTCYCTGCCAGCTGAGTGAAGCTGACCCCTCCAACAACCTAYCAAGCTGAAGTTAGCTTCCGATTCCGGAAATGACTAAAGGGATATTACAACTAATTTTTCACTACCTTGCGCGTGTTTAACCTGCTCTAGCTCAAAAACTACAACGTCTACACTCTTCAGATCTGGACTAGATTATTCTACACTAATAGAAGAATATTTAAAAACACGTTTGGGATTTGGGAAAGCTTTGTCTGATTTGTGAAACATCAATAAAGTTTGTTTTTCATCATTTTTTAAGCAACTTGACCACACTAGACCTGGTCCAGCTCAAAAACCACAACATCTGGACTCTTCAAATCAGGACTAGATTATTCTACACTAATAGAAGAAGAATAAAAACTAAGTTTGAGCTTTGGGAAACCTTTGTCAGATTTGTGAAACATCAATAAAATTAGTTTTTCATCATTTTATAGGCAACTGGACCTGGTCCAGCTCAAAAACCACAACACCTGGACTCTTCAAACCAGTACTAGATTACTCTACACTAATAGTGGAATATGTAAAACTAAGTTTGAGCTTTGGGAAACCTTTTTCTGATTTGTGAAACATCAATAAAGTTTTTTTTTTTTTTTTTTAGCTCTGAGCACGGTGTGGCTCACCTCCTGTTTTCAAGCGTGCGCGCTCCCGACTCTGGGCCCTGCTGTTGGGGAGGAGCTTAGGAAGGGGAGCTGAGAGCAGGGGGGAGGGACTACAAGGTTGTATCTGTTCAAAATTTTTCTAAGTTTTTGGGTTTTCAAGAAACTACATACAGAAAGTTACGCTTTTCTTCAATGGATTCACTAAAATGCAGGATGATCAGCCTAATGTGTGTTAGTTTTCTGGAATGTAAGCTATTCGGTAAAAATTTTTTTTGCCACATTCTTTGAAAGTAAAAGTGGCAACAAAACCACAATTATTCTCCAGCAGAAGAACGGGTATTATGTTTCTCGGACAAATCTCACATTCCAGGTGTGCTACATCTTTTTGTATTTGTGTGCGAGTCTGTTGGTGTGATATATCACACTCCTCTGGGACTTTTTTTCTCCGTGAAACACCACAAAAAATCTTGGTTTCTGTGGTGACCTGGGAGTTAGTGCCAGTAACAAAGTGATACATGGTTTTGCARACCTGTGCAGGCAGATCTGCCCTGTTCCTGTTCACACACAACATTTGCTCAATAATCATTTTGATTCATCGACGCACCCGAAGGCCAAACAAAACACTTATTTTGAAACTGAACATTGAAGGCACCGGGACATGAGGACACAGGCTGGTGCTGGGTGGGTAAACTCCTGCACATGGAGAAGTTKTACTTTAGATTCAAGATAAGGCGCAAAGCTTTAAAAATTCTGTTGCAGTTGTATAAACTAGATGTACAGGATTTAACATGTGCTTGTTATGTGACATCTTATTTGCTGCCACTGATTTGCCACAGAGTCTGACTGTGCTTGAACGAATGCTAGGCCTTTCTATCGTCACTCATCAGCAATTACTTTAATTTCTTTCATTTCTAACAACGATGACAAATGTATCCATGCTTTCAAGTGTGTTGCAGTAAATATGTATGTTTTTAGTTTTTTGTGGAGTTTTTTTTCCTCTGACAGCTTCCTTTAACCTAAACAACCAAAGCAGACTGCCAAACTATGAGGGTTACAGTGTGTGTGTGTTTGTGTGTGGATGGTATGTATTGCCTCAGGCATCTCTAAAGGGTTTCTGATAAATGATGTCTGACTGCTTCTGTTGTCTGCTGAGATTCACGTTCATACACATCACTTAAACGCACACAGAGTGTCTTCTGTTTTTCTTTGGACCTGAGGAAAACTGGTTGCACAACTTCAAGCTGAACCATCTCAGCTGTATATCTCTCTGAGTGTCTGCAGGTCTTTCACTGGGAAGTGTAGAAACTTATGCAACAGGTCAGATAATTGTGAAAAGTGTTATGTTCCTTTGGTGTTCAGAAATTAAACATCATTACCCACTTTTTTTTAAAGCTCTATCATCAAATCAAACATTTGTACCAACAAAGTTTGCACATTATTATGGTCCCTGCATGCAAAGCGGGGTTATATTGTTTTCATGCTGTTTGTTTGTTTGTTTGTTTGTTTATGTATTTGTTATATTTTTTCAAGATTTAGTCAATTGGAGCACAGAAATGGCTAGGAATGTTGACGCGGCCGACCTACACTGCACCAGCTAAYGSYTTTAYRATAGACCCCATWTTTGAGGAGGGGGCTCCATCTGAAAAGTCTGGATATACAAAAACGATTAGAACTCAAAAACTACTCAACATAGGAGCTTCAGAGTTTATTTATTTATTTATTTATTTATTTATTTATTTATTTATTTATTTATTTATTTATTTATTTATTTATTGTCTGATGAAGGGCTATCCATCAGGCTCACCAATAAATGCCCCCCACCCAACACAAGAAATCCGTTTTGATGACTTCTGGTGCATTGGTGCTTTGAGCATGGGGGTCATATAAGCTATGCGGTATCTTCAGCAATGGTGTCAACATTCTATGTGTTTGTGTAAATGTATGTGTTGTATTGTACAGCTAAAAGAGGGATGGGCATCTTATATAACAGAGATAGTGAAAACATTTCTGAGACAATCCTCGCTCCAGGACCCCTTCATCAGAGTTGTCAGAGTGCATTTTAAACAGCTCAGTGTTTATGTTTATGTCCCTGTTTGAATGTGAATTAAGAATTAGTTCCACCCAATAAAGTGTGGACCTCTCAGGCTGCAAGAACAAACCTTTGTGGACAGACATGTTGATTTCCTGACAGCTCCGACACACTGGTGTGTGTTGAGTTACAGAGATTACAGCAGGGACATTTCTTTGGAGAAAAAAAAAAACAACAGACATCAGTAATGCAGCCAGCAACATTTTATTTTTCTGAGAATGACTGTTTTTCAATTTAGGATTAGCTCATCTGTTATTTATCTATGAAAATAATACAGATTAGATTTATGGAGATACATTTAGAGAAGTTATTTTAAATAACTACGCTTCTGTGTTACATCAAATTGGACTCAGTTGGGAGTTTTATGTGAGCAGAAAAAAGCCCTGGTTTCTATAGAGACCTATAAAGTTCACCATGGCATTTGTGGCATTAGTAAAGCATTTTAAGACCACTCAGGGCAGATCTGTCTGATGTTCATTTAACATGCAGCTCTACTGAGTTTCACTTAATAAACCTCAGTGTGATGAAAAATAAAACTGATGGTTTTTACATTGTCAGAGCCAYGGGTTTTCTTTGTGAACATCTAGTGAATATTTATTGTTAGTCCAGTTATATGTTATTACTGTTGGTGGAGCCACACCTAAAAGGATTTGCATCATCAAAGCTTATAGTACAGTGAAAGGGTGATATAATATGTAAAATTCCATATTTATATCAAATTAATTTGTGTTATTTCTTGTGTATAATGAAGGTTTTTATCAATTTTGGGACCATTCTTTAATATTTTTTTAGATTCTTTTTCTTGAATTAAGTCGTAAGTACACTTAGACATAGCTTTACAAAAAGCTGTTTTCAAATACAATGTAATTACATAGGAGTCAGAGAAAAGTGTACAAACACGTAAAGTGAGGTGAGACTGGATTCATGTCTAGACTAAAGAATTCCACTTTGTGGCCATGTTCAGCTTGTCAGGGTCATTTACTATTAGTTTGTTTGAGCACATCTACTACTGCCATCAAGCTCTTATTATTTGTACTTTTTGCTGATTKTTCATATTGACCAAGACTTGAAAGTCTTCGTTGAAGCAGATGCCCCCCCCCGCCCCCCAGCAACCAAAGTCATTGTTATACTGTAATTGATCGTCAGTTGATATATTATTGAGCCATGTTTTATTTGGTGTCTTTATTTGTTATGTTACTTATGTTATTTGTTACATTGTCAGCATATATTTAAAAAAATTAGAAATCATTTAAAGTATCTAAACTATACCACAAACTGGAGCCCAAATAGCTCATCTACTGTGTATCATCTCCTAGTCTTGTTGATATTAAAAGACTTTGCCGTGAGTTGTCCTCAACATGTCGTTTAACAAAAAATATCGCAGTTTCATTAATATCCTTATAAGTAAAAAATAAGTATTTTTATTTTTATGGTTAATGACAAAGCAAAAAATAATGAAATAAAATAAATACAGAAAAAGGAATAAAGATTCTTAGGCATGCCTACAGGAAGAATGTATTTGGAATAAAAATATRCATCGACCTCAAAATTATCTGTTAGGATTGTGCCATTGTGTTTGCCATACTGGCATTTCTAGTTTTTAGTTAAGTTTTGGGTTTTTATGTCTGTTTTCTCTGTTCTTGCTGCTCTGCTGTTTCTATTCCAACACACCCACCTGCACCTGAGCTCAGTTTCTCTGCACAGGYGTTGGKCATTTTGGGTTATAATCCATTTGTATATTCTTGTTTGGTTGGTTCTTCAGTTTGGCTTTTTACACCTTTGTGTCAATAGTGGCTCCATTTTTGCTTTTGTCTGATCCCCACAAGTTCAGCCTGTGAGTTTTGCATTTTGTTTTGTTTTCATTATTAAAGTCAGTTTATTTTTCGAAGATCCTTGTCAAGAGTTATTTGTCTGCACTTTGGGTAACAAAAAACACACCTTAAAGCATGACAGAATCAAAGCCCACATCAGTGATAAACTTTATTTCTTAGAATACTTTTTCCAAAGGTGAAAGATCTGCTGCAAATCTAAATCAGCCAGGAAAAAAAAACATTATCTTTTTAACCCAAGACTTTTTTAAGCACACCTTAACCCATCAACACTGAGGCCCAGCTTCACAGATACAGCCGTCTCAGATTACTTTCTCTCAGACACACACATACACACACACAATCAAAGGTATGAAGGAGGAGATAGTAAAAAAATGAGTGCTGTTGTGGCACCAAAGGACAAGACAGGACTGTAATTCCTGACTAATCAGTGCGCTCATTAAGGAGCATAAAAGATCTGTTGCAGCCTGCATCACGAGCATGTCTTTAGAGTTTAGGTTTTAGTCTTACTAAGATCAACAGTGTATAAAATATATTCAAGAATTTAAACTAAAGCTTTGTTTTCACAATGTCACTTGACCTCACTCATCTCATCACACTTGTTAACTGTGTCTTTGTGGCTTTACAAATGAATATCTGCATATTTAAGTACAGAGACCCAAAAGATTCAGCCTTAAACATTTCGTAAAACCTGTCTTACAAAGTCTTCCTGACAGAAGCTGCTCTCAAACTGCTGAAGTTCAATCAGAGCAGTGGGCCACTTTAAAGTCCAACACTCATCATAACGGTCCCAAGTGCTCATAGCAGGTAATCATTGTAGAATATGACGGCTATATGTTAAAGACACAGCCAGCTGACGTCAGCCCTCTGTTTACAAGCTTTATATCAAATTTATGACAGTAATAATCATTATTCATCTGTCTGTCCTGTGAGGTGTCTTCAACACAAAAACGTTTCACTCGCCTCTTTTTTTCTGAGTCACAGTAGTTCAACTTTAAGGTCAGAGAAAAGCGTGCTGTCGTTGTGAAAGCACTTGAGTTTAGAGTTCAGTGTGGTTATAAAACGAATGCAGTGGCCTGCAGCTCGCTGCGCCCCACCCTCAGGTGAGGGTGTGTTCTTTTACTTTATCTGCAGCCTTAAGAACAAATAAAGGGCTGCGGCTCGGGCGAGTTCAGGCGCTGCCTTTTCAACTGTGTGCTTGAGTCAGAGGGCTGCTTTCGTCGTCACAGCTCTTCTTCTGTGCCTGAGGGAATGTGTTTTTTTTTACTGCTGCAGAACATGCTGTGCACGGAGCTGTACACATGACTCACTTTGGTTTGATTTCAACAACACGGTTAAGGAGTAAAATCTATTACAATTGAAGGTTTTGGAGAAACATAGGGACTTGTAAGTAAAGGCTATTAATTCTGTAATAAAGTTGATAACAAATCAGATCAGATCAGAATATCTTTCTTGTCACTGTAACAAGTCCAAGGACATTAGGTGTTCCCTTGGGATATGAAGATAATATCAAAAGAATGGGGTTTTACAAGACAAAATTAAATAAAAGAATACATACAGCACAGCATACTACTCAACATGTATCTTAACAAGATCATGTTAGTTGTAAAAAAATGTTTGCCTTACAAAAACTAAATGACTAATAAATAAAAGCAAAAGCCAGCCAACCAGAAGTCAAGTCAAAGTTTTCTTTTACCACCTTTAAAATCAACCCATTGTTGACTAAAATGCTGTACAAATTACAACATAAAAAGTCACTCATTAGTAAACCAGCAATAACTATAAACTGAAATAAAACTATTAGATATCAAGTAAAATGATTTGCTTAAATAGAGCAAAAGTAAAGTCAAAATATCCTGCTGAACCAAGAGTAACAGCACTGATATTAAATGATCAATATTCTGGGCAGAGATAAGTTTTTCCTACTAAGGAGCCACCACTGCAAAGGCTCTGTCATTGCTGTTTTTGCAGCTGAATCTGGGAATTTCGAACAGAAAGTATGATAGTAGGTGTAGGTAAATAGATTTAAATTTCATCAGTGAAACAGTGATAAGAAATGTGCTTTTTGAGAATGAATATTGAAATATAAATGAGACCTAAAATACATCCTTGAGGCACTCCACATTTAGGAGAAATACATTTGAGTAAATACAGTACTTCCTTATTTGGACAGATGACGGCCTTTCTGACAGATATAGTAAGGTCCTGTTAAGAGTTTTACCTTTAATGAAAACACTTGAAAAAAGCTGTTATTGTGTTGAAGTCTTCTGCTAGATCCAGTAAGATATTTATTAGCTCATAATGTTTTAAGATTATTGTGTTCCAAAGTCTCCTATCAAACTTTCAACATTTGTCTATCTCCAGAGCCAGGTAATTGATCACTTGTTAGCTATACTGGCAGAGTTTTTTCTCTCACATGTCACTGCAACAAACAGACATCATGAGACAATGAAAAAAAACTGATGAGGCTGAAAACAGAAACAGCAACAAGATCACTAGAGCTGTCAAAGGACAGAGTAATTGTCTTGTCTCTTCTAATTTGGGTCTGTCTATTGTCCCTGCATCATAATCCAAACTGAGGACACAAAGTTTGTTGTGCTACAACTTCCCTTGATTAATACATTGTTGTTTTTTAATTGTTTGTGTCCTTCTCCAGAGTTACTACAGTTGGGTGCAAACGTTTGGGCAGCCTTGTTAATTTTCCTGATTTACCTTTATAAATCATTGTYTGGATAAAAAAAAATCAGTTAAGTATATCATATAGGGGATAAACACACAGTGATATTTGAGAAGTGAAATGAAGTTGATATGGTTTACAGAAAGTGCAATAATTAGTTAAACAAAATTAGGCAGATGTATAAATTTGGGCACCGTTTCATTTTATTGATTTCAAAACCTTTAGAACTAATTATTGGAACTYAAATTTGGTTTGGTAAGTTCAGTGACCCTTGGGGCAGCTGTGGCGGAGTGGTTAGGGGACCGGAAGGTCGCCGGTTCAATCCCCCGTCCAGCCATTTCAGTTGTTGTGTCTTTGGGCAAGACACTACACCTGCCTTACTGGTGGTGGTCAGAGGGTCTGGTGGCACCAATGCATAGCAGTCCTACCTCTGTCAGCAGCTGTGGCTACAATGTAGTTTGCCATCATCAGTGTGTGAATGGGTGAATGTCTGTAAGTGTAAAGCGCTTTGGGGTCTGGAGGGACTTGATAAAGCGCTCTATAAGTTCAGTCCATTTCAGTCCATTTGACCTCCATACACAGGTGACTCCAATTATGAGAAAGGGTATTTGAGGGGGCAACTTAATTTTTCTCTTCTTTGCATCTTCTCTGAAGAGTGGCAACATGGGAGTCTGAAAACAACTTTCAAATGAGCTGAAAACAAAGATTGTTCACCGTCATGGTTCAGAGGAAGGATACAGAAAGCTATCTCAGAGATTTCAGCTTTCAGTCTCCACTGCGAGAAACATTGTGAGAAAATGGAGGACCACAGGCACAGTTCAAGTCAAGGCTGGAAGTGGCAGACCAAGAAAAATCTGGAATAAACAGAAGTGAAGGATGTTGAGAACAGTCAGAGTCAACTCACAAACCAGCACCAAAGACCTACATCATCTTGCTGCTGATGGAGTCACTGTGCATCGTTCAACTATTCAGCACACTTTACACAAGGAGATGCTGTATGGGAGAGTGATGCAGAGGAAGCCTTTTCTCCGCCCACATCACAAACAGAGCTGCTTGAGGTATGCTAAAGCACATTTGGACAAGCCAGCTTCATTTTGGAACAAGGTGCTGTGGACTGATGAAACTAAAATAGTTATTTGGGCAGAACAAGGGCCGTTATGCATGGAGGGAAAAGAACACAGCACTCCAAGAAAAACACCTGCTACCTACAGTAAAGTGTGGTGGTGGTTCCATCATGCTGTGTGGCTGTGTGACCAGTACAGGAACTGGGAATCTTGTTAAAGTTGAGGGACGCATGGATTCCAACCAATATCAGCAGATTCTGGAGACCAATGTCCAGGAATCAGTGACAAAGCTGAAGCTGCTGAAGCCAGGGCTGGATCTTCCAACAAGACAACGACCCTAAACACTGCTCAAAATCTACTAAGACATTCATGCAGAGGAACAAGTACAACGTTCTGGAATGGCCATCTCAGTCCCCAGACCTGAATATTATTGAAAATCTGTGGTGTCACTTAAAGAGAGCTGTCTGTGGTTGGAAACCATCAAACCTGAATGAACTAGAGATGTTTTGTTAAGAAGAGTGGTCTAAAATACCTTCAGCCACAATCCAGACTCTCATTAGAAGCTGTAGGAAGTGTTTAGAGAATGTTATTTCTGTGAAAGGAGGAGCTACTAAATATTGAGTTAGGGTTTTATTTTTGGTGCCCATATTTATGCACCTGCCTAATTTTGTTTAACCATTTATTGCACACTTTCTGTAAATCATATCCACTTCATTTTACTTTTTAAATATCACTGTGTTTGTCCCCTATATGATATACTTAACTGATTTTTTTTCCAATCACTGATTTATAAAGGTAAATCAGGAAAATTAACATTGTTGCCCAAACTTTTGCACCCCACTGTATACTGATCTGGCCACTGGTCTTTCATTGAAACATCAGTCAAACTGAAAACTGCAGCAAAACGTGTCCATGAGTTTAAAAGGCACATGATTTAGGAATTCCACTAAAATTAGATTTTGAAATGATAGACTAAGAGGATCAGGACATCTGCCTAAATAGGACAAGAAGGTTTGTACAATTCTGATTTTATTAGTCAGGTTTAGTCTTCAACTTAGTACCAAATGGAGATTTTTTATGTAAACCTAATATAAAATGTCAAGAGTGAACTTTTGTTTTAACACAGGGCCAGGTTAAAGGACAGTTGAACTGTCGAAACTGATCTGTCCAAACCAATAAAAAAAGACTTGAGAAGATAACAGCTGCGAAGGAACCACATTCCTCCCCTGCCCTTTTCCTTTCCCATCTCTGTTCTCCGTTTTTTCCACAGTTATTTGTGCCTTTTATAGTTCTGTATGAGGGCACTTTCTTTCTTTTTTCTTTTTTCTCTGCCCTCTTTCTTTGTGCAGACAAAGAGGGTGCTGTCTGCAGAAATTCAGCATTGTGAGGACAAGCTTTGGGTCAGCGTCTCATGGAATGCCTTGGAAATCACCCAGAGAGGGGACTGTGTTTACAAGTGCTTCTGCAGCCTCTATATGTTGTGACTCATCCCAATAATTTATTATAAAATAAAGAGCCTTATGATTCTGTGTTAAAAACACAGTGACAAGTGACTTAAAATTCTAGCGTATTTCAAGCTTTTGAATAATTTAAGTGTTTGCTGCTAAAGCCGCTATAGATGGCAAATATTACATTTTGGACAGTTCTGTTTGTCTCATTTTGCCAGTCCCATTCCAAATTATTATCTCAATTTTGTTCTATGGAACTAAAAACTTAGTAATAACACTTACTAGCTACATGAATTTTTCATGGATGTTTTACAATATTCAAAAGTAGGAGCATTGTATAAAATGTAGAAAAAAATGAATGCATTTGGCAAATTTCTTAAATCCATATTTTATTCACAATGGAACATAGTAAACATAAATTTTTAAGCTACGATATTATTCAACTTCATTTTATTTTTAATAAGGTAATTTTTTAATTGATGGCAGCAACACAACTAAAAAAACTGAGACAGGGCAATCAAAAGCTATACAAAGATAGAACAAATAAAAACAGATAAAGGAGCATTTTGCTTGACAGGCTTAATCTCTCAGAAATAAAAATGGACAGAGGTTATTTGCACCTAAAAATAGTGGAGCAATTTCAAAACAATGTTCCTCAACAGAAGAGTGTAAAGACTTCAGATATCCCATCATCTACAGCTGGTAATATTTCAAGAGTCTGGAGAAATCTGTACAAAGGACAAATCTAAAAGTCAATAATGGATACCTGTGATCTTCGGGCCCTCAGGCAGCAGGGGAAACTGGGGACAGTAGCAACAAGGGACAGTTGCAACACATCATTTTTCTCCAAACAGAAACAAGCTAGAGTGATGACACTCACACTGTACATGCTCAGTTAGATGCCCACCTTGCAAAGAAAAAGTAAGCAGATTCAAAAACTGCTCCAGGATTTATTTGAAAAAAAAAAAA
>NW_013952405.1:7245565-7249604 GCF_001266775.1 Austrofundulus limnaeus
AAAAGGCTGTTGGGTATTCATGACAGTTTTAAAGTTTAAAACATAAAAGTGTTTAAGATGTATTTTCTGCAGTTATTGTTTTCAACTATGATTTTAAAACCCCAGTTTCTTTCAATGTAAATTTTGCATAATGGCATACAGTGACACTAGGCAAGAGAAGTTAATTGCCTCACAAATTGTTCTATTATTCTTGTCTCAAAAAGCCATCTGTATTTTATATCAATTAGAATCTTTGACATCTGTATGTAAGGTCTACTCATCAAGGCAAATCTATTTTCATCATTTGATCAAAAGTAATAAATAAATAACACTGTAATATCATTATTACTTAGTTTTTATTAATTTAGCAATAATATAACTATAAAAATAAAATTTTTATTTACAGTGAAATATATTGTATTAGTAATATGTTGCAACCACCCCCAAACATTGCAACTATCCCTGGCCCCGGGGTCTGTTGCAACAGCTGACTTTTCTTTTTCAAATGCAAATTGTGAAGAATGTACATGCTTTAATCATCTACAGTATAAATGGTTTTGGCTATTAACAGACAGATGTAAGTTTGTTGTATTAAAATATGGTTTGTCTAATTCAAACCATCTCTGAGTAACAGAGTCAAATGCAAAAAGTGTTGCAACCGTCCCCGGTCTCCCCCCCCACTGCATTAAAAACAGTTCTGATTCCATGTGGGCTCAGGAGCAAAGTAGAAAACTGCTCTGTGATCTGTGCCCAATATCAGCACACAGTACAAAAGCTTGCCTCTCTGATGGTATAAGGGTGCAATTAGAGAGTATGGCTGGGTGTCTTACACAGTTAGAAAGGCACCATCAATGCAGAAAAGTATATACAGGTTTTAGAACATGTGCTCCTATTTAAACGCCTTTTCCATGGAAGGACTTGCAAATTACAGCAAGACATTTAACCACACAGTGCATCTATAACAACAGCATGACTTTGGAAGAGTCCAGGTGCTGAACTCACCTACCTTTAGTCCAAACTTATGATTTGAAAACATTTTGGTGCAATAAAAAGTATGGCAAAGAAAACAAACGACTGTTGAATGGGRCAACGTCCCACTTCAAAACTGCAGTAACTGGTCTCCACAGCTCCTAGATGTTTACAGACTGTGGTTAAAAGAAGATGGGATGCTTCACAGAGCCAAACCCTGCCCCGGATGTTTTGCAATTTTCAAACATAACTTTTCTTTTAATATTGTACGATACAAAAAAAAAAAAAAAACTTGCACAGATTTTAAAGGTGCATTATGCCTGCGTTTTACCACTTGTGGGACTTTAAATGTTTTGTTTATGCCTGTTTCCAAGGAAGTTTAACAGGGGCCTTTATGGTGCTAAACTAAGGAGATTTATAGTCTGATGGTGCCAGACAGTGTAGCCAGAAGAACATCATGTAGCCATGGGTAACATTCACCCACTTATATACTTTTTTTGACCAGCTGCAATTTTTCTTAATTGTTATTTACAAAGAATCAATCAGTTCCGTCGGAAATGTGTAAGGCTGAGTAATAATAAAGTATTCTGAGGTGTGGTGGGGTGGTGAAAGTGCCAGGAGGACAGGCCGGTGGGAGGGGCTGCCTGTGAACAACTTTCAGCCCTCTAACAGCCCCTCTGTCGCACTCTGCACCTTCTGCACCGAGGACTCGCCTTCTCTCAGCCGAAGTTTCACATTCGTCATGGAGGGTCGAACCACCTGTGGACTGTGGCTGCTCACCTTGCTGCTGGGCTGTGAGCGACTCTCGGCTTTCAACCTGGACACCGAGAATGTGGTGAGGAAGGACGGGGAGCCGGGGAGTCTGTTCGGCTTCTCTCTGGCCATGCACCGGCAGCTTTCTCCGACTGATAAGAGAATGTAAGTACCGCAGTAAATTATACTTCCCGTCGTCCAAACTGAAATACGCCTCTTTTTTTTTTTAAATTTAGAAATAACCCCAGTACCCATGTAATTAAAATGTCACTTCAGACGACACGACTGTGAATTTACGTTAGTAGCTACTTCAGGAGGAATGAACATGTTTGTGAAGCTACTTTAGTCGTGACATGCATTTTTGGACATGCTCAGGTATGTCGCAGGTAGCTCAAAAATACTTTATTTTCATCTTCAGCCTTGAACGAACGACTCCCCATCAATAATGTACACTTTTGACACATGTTGTTACTGTAGAACCCAGTTTTTTTTTCACCCGTTTGTTAAATCTTTCCCTTCAGGTTACTTATTTGCTAATTTTTATTAGACCGCCCGAGGCGAGGTTGTACTGCGCATGCGCACGGCGCGCCAGAACACCCCCCACCTCCTCCTCCCACCACTTCAACAGTTTTTATGTTTTGAGAGGAAATATAGTTGCCATAGGGGTGGGATTTGAAAGCAGTTTGTAATTCACCGTAAAGACCACCCTGCTAAGAAAGGGACACACTTGACCAGAAATCAAAGCAGCTCCTTTTCTTTCTCCGAAACACAGTGGCGGGTGATAATGTTTTGTTTGTGTATTTGTGTTCCTGTACTAAAATATCACATGAAACACTGGGCAATTTTTTTTTATTGAAAAACTCAGATAATTAGATTTACAGCTACAACTAACTTTTAGAGCCAGAATTGTATAAAATGACTGTCACTGTACTTAAAAACTGATAATTATAACTCAGTCAAGCTTACGGACACTGAGATAAAAGTTAGTGTGGTGGAGAATGAGACGAGCCACAACACATATTTTAAGTGCTGACAGAAGATTTTTGCGTTACTGTTTTGCCACCATCTTTTTGGAGTCAGACAGATCTGTGTGACTGAAATTTCGGATGAACCACTTGATGGATGCTAATGAAACTCCCAGGAAATAATAAGGGGATTTACCTCTACAGATGATTAATTTTTGCAGTCAGTCCAAACCAAGATGACCATCGTAGCCTAAAACACAAAAAAGGCTACAATTCAGTCAGTTTTACAGATATTGTGCTAACTAATAGTATAGTAGTAGCTGAGGTTGCTCTAAACTAGGGTTGGGCAATATTGGCAAAAAAAATAATCACGATTAATTGTGGTATTTAGCCGATAACGATTAATTTGACAATTAGTCCCCTGGAGTCCCTGGACACCCTTATGTCCTGGTCACATGACCAATTTAGTGGGAAAGATTTGCTGTTTATAAAAAATTGTTCCAAATTGTGTGAAAATTACAGATTTCAGGCTATATATCATGTTTTAAATTGTGTTGATAGATAAATTAATTACAGAAATTTATTTTTAATGTTCGTCAAATTTGAAGCAGAGAGGAGCACCAAGCAGACTGACCGGAGTAATCTCCAGTCAGTCTGCCTGCTGGCATTAATCGTATTAATTGTCAAGTGCCAAAAAGTAATCGATTAATGTTTTCTGATGATTAATTGCACACGATACGATTATGCCCAACCCTACTCTGAACACATACTCAGAGTGATACACATTGCACAAAATCCTTGCTTAAAAATTGGGTACTAAGATATTACTGTATGTACATGTACAACTGAATCAAACCAATTCTAAATGACCGCCAGTTAATTTACATTACCTAACATAAAGATGTTTACAATTAGGGTTGGGCATAATCGTATCCTGTGCAATTAATGGTCAGAAGAACATTAATCGATTAATTTTTGGCACTTGACGATTAATACAATTAATGCCACCAGGGGAGATTTCTCCAGTCAATCCGCTCRGTGCTCCTCTCTGCTTCAAATATGACGAACATTTAAAAAAAAAGGTTCTGTAATTTATTTATCTATCAACACAATTTAAAATTTGATGTATAGCCTGAAGTCTGTAATTTTGACACAATTTGGAACAGATTTTTATGAAGAGCAAATCTTTCCCACTAAATTGGTCATGTTACCAGGACATAAGGGTGTCCAGGGACTCCAGGGGATTAATCGTCAAATTAATTGTTATCGACTAAATACCACAATTAATCGTGATTAATTTATTTGCCAATATTGCCCAACCCTATTTACAATTCAGGGGATTTTACAAATATTGTTCCAAAAACGGACGTACA
>NW_013952405.1:7249628-7252153 GCF_001266775.1 Austrofundulus limnaeus
TTTTTTCACATTTTGTCTCTCATAGTTGAGGTCTACCTATGATGTCAATTACAGGCTTCTCTCATCTTTTTAAGTGGGAGAACTTGCACAATTGGTGACTGACTAAATACTTATTTTCCCCACTGTACAAGTAGCTGAAACAGGTTGAATATACAGTTGAATATACTGTATAATACTACTACTATATATTTCAAGCTTTGACCAAATTAGCTACAACTTCTTTATTTAATTTTTCAACAAAAGATGATCTCAGTCTAAAACTCTAGCATTAAAGGCAGGAAATATGTATCCCTTAAAGGAATTTCAGGAATTAATTTTTTTATAATTAACTTGACATTTTTATCAATCCATCATCAGTGCATAAAGGAAGCTGCCAAAACTCTAATTCTAATAAATATGTTAATATTACAATATAAAAATGCTGCTCTGTTCTTTAAACTGAAATAATATTTACAACAACATCAAGGTAATGAAGTTATTGTACATCTTTAGTGCAGACAAAATGAAAGTATAATGGAGGTCAAACTAATCCCTAAATATAATTCTAGTGGTTTTAAAAGTTCTTACACAAAAWTGATCAATACTTCTGTACGCAGGCTTCTGTGCTTCTCATTTCACGCTCATAGACGGGAGGGTTTTTTGTTTTCGTTCAACCTGACGGTCACAGCTCAGTGGAATCTTTCCTGCTCCAATAAAACTCAGAGATWTTTTTCATGCCTCAGTTTACAACACTTAAACTGAACATTGTTTTTTTTACTTGCTGTGACAAATATGAGCCAAATGAGCGAAGTTGGATCCAATAAACTAAAAAACAAACAAACAATAGCTACTTGTAGGAGTCTGTGTGTCAAATAACTGCTTTTTTAAATCATCTTCAAGTGCAAAGACGTTTGTTTTAGTTAGTTAGCATCTGTGACAATAAATGCTCCGATAAAAAAAGAATGTGTGCGTTTTTTAAAAGCATGTGCATGCATGCTACTCTCTTTGGTGTGCTTTCATGATGCTGATGCAAGCTGTGGCTGAGCACTGAGGCGTTGCCCTGTTGTCAGTCATCTGGAAGAGTGTTGCAGAAAGTGTGCTGCCYGATACATTCCTAACCTGAGGCAGGGAAAGAAAAAGCAAAAAGTGAATATGTGTGGAGAATTTTTTTTAACTTATTTTTTTCATATCGTTTTGTGAGTGTTCTATAAAGTGTTTCAACAACATTTGTGCCAAAGTGTGAGTGTGTTACAGTTGGGTGTGAACGGTGAGTCACAACTCTTCTTTTTGCCAAACGTTCATGCCAAATTTTTGTCAGACTTGTATGTTCCATTGTTTTTATGTCCTGAAGGGACGAGTGTTGCTGGTACCTCCAGGGGTGGGCAGAGCCCGTATGTGTTTGTGCCTGCAGTCTGTGACTGTGCAGCATTCTGGGCTGCTTTATCATTACTAGATTACGCTGTCTATATGCTAAAATCTATTAGGAAAGTACCAAATTTAGAGAAAGGAGAAAGACAAGTGACAAACTAAAAAACAAATGCTATTTTCCCTGAAAATGCAGTGTGAATGCTGAGTGCTGTTGACTTTACTGAAATTTGCTGTAGAAGCTGAAACTGAAAAATCAAAAAGCTGTCTAAAAACAAATACGAGCAAAATACTAGCTCAAAGCTAACTTGAACCCAAAGTAGCCAAAGTCAGCAACATAGATGAAATCTTAATGTGGCAGTAGGTTAATGATAAGCTAAAAGTATTAAAAACAGAAGCTAAAAGTAGCCAAGCGCTAGCTCAAAGCCATAACAGCAAAAGGCAAGCTAAAAACCGCCGTTGTACGTAATACTGTACATAAAAATACATAAATAAATAAAATAATAATAAATAAATAAATAAATCAGTTAGAATACTGCATAAAGTGGGATATCGGGAACATACGAACTCGTTATCTTTTAAATCAAATATATTGAAATTCTGGGACTTTGCAAAATTTAAAACTGTACAATTCATGTATAAAGTAAGAAATCATCAACTTCCACACAATATACAGAAAATGTTTTATGACTGAGAGGTGCGGGGTTATATTTAAGACAAGAAGAATTTTTTTAAAAGAATGTATTAGAATAACCAAAACAAATGTTTGTTCATCACTGTGKGGGGTAGATTTATGGAATGGATTAAATGATGAGCTCAAAAAAGGTACAAATATAAACCAGCTTAAAAAATTGTTTAAAAGGGAATTTATGGGGAAATATGCTGTTGGGTGTCTGAAAAACCAAAAATATTATTGATATTAAAATGTATAAATAATTGTACATTTAAGGATGAGAATGTAAGATTTAAGGGTCAATTCAATGTGGGAATAATTTAAGAGTTTATCTGGTGTGAGGAGATTTACATGTTTTTAGGTTATGAGTATGAGAGGGGCAGGAAATCACAAGATCCTTTTTTCTTCTACCTGCTCCTTTTCAAACAAATAAAATGACATATCAGTGGGCATTATAATTTGTTTTAATTTAAAGATTTTCTTGTTTTTATTTTTCTCTGTTTTTGTT
>NW_013952405.1:7252361-7271577 GCF_001266775.1 Austrofundulus limnaeus
CTACTACTACTACTACTACTACTACTACTACTACTACCACTACTACTACTAATAATGATAATAATAATAAAACTCAAAAGTCACCTGAGTGAGTTTCCCACCTAAGTGAGAACATTTTGATGAATGAATGGCAAAAATATCACAAAGTTTGCAGAAGTGATTAAATAGTAAAATGTATAGAAAAAAATCCCAGGAAGATTATTATCTTTCTGGGATTAAAGATAATAAAAGCTGAAAATGATTCAGCTTTTACACAACTTGGAGAGTTTTATAAATAAAGAAATATTTGGCACAAAGTTGATGCATGTATGTTTGATTATTAAAGAACGACTGAAGAAGAAAGAAACCCTCATCAGCATCTTCAGTTGTAATTCTTAAACTGATAGAAGAGACTGGAAGGAGCCATGACACTTTGTGATGAATTTAGCAGTGAGGATGGATGGCAGCACGTGAAGTGTGTTTGATAAAGAACAAACATTAGAGTTATACGTAGCTCCTTCCTCTAACACTCGGGTTGTTCAAGGTTATCCAACATCAAAGTTAGAGGAGCTGAAGGGAAGAAAGGAATGCTGAAAGGACCATAAATCAGTTTTACATCTGGGCACCAAACACAGGTATGATTCAACCAGTCGGTATCAGCATCCTCAATCCACACATGGATGGAGGGAAAAGCTGGGTAACATTTGTGTCATGAACATGTAGATCTGCAACCTATTTGGAAGTTGATAAATTGCAACTGTCTGTGCCCATACAGGCAGAAAGTTTTCTGCTATAGTATAAAAACACGCCTCTCCCATTGAGATGTTTTTTTCTCCAGTAGCTGAGAGTCAATGTATGAGATCTTTGCTCCAAACTTACAATAACTTTTGGAGTCGGTCAACCCTGTTTAAATCTGAGAATCATTCACATCACATACTGAGATTGTATATTATATGAAATCCCATCTGCCTAAATTAGGTGCTTATTCCCCAAATTTTTCCCCATATGTTATCTGAACCTCTTGTTTTTTAATATTCCACTCTCACTGAAGGAAAATAAAGGTTAATTTTTATCTTTCAGAACAATCTCAGTGAATGTAAAACATTTATTGTTTTGTTCACATGCTTAAGCAAACTGAGGTGTAGAAATATCTCCAGACTGTGGTATCAAGTTTCCAGTGCCACCGACCCCCCTGAGTTCTAAAAGAAAAGGCTTGATTGGATGCATCATGGCTGGATAAGGTCACAAATTATGGTTCTGTGGTTCTGAAACAAGGCCAGGCCTTTACACTTGTGAAAAAAAGGAGTAAACATTGAACACTCGTCAGTGGTGCAAACAGAGTCTCGTCCTATGTTTATTTTGTATTTTACTCGTCTTGAAAACATTAAATTTCCCTGGAGGTTCGCATTCATATGCGTAACAGATGCATTGAGAAACTCCATACAACACTGCATGTTACAATCCATATTTTCCATGTCAAAAATAGATTTACTGTCTATTGCTAATTTCACAGACGCCTGCTTCATCATAATTTATTCTGCTGCTGCAAGTTAGCTGCATAATTTGATGTTTCTTCCCTATGCAGTTTGCAGAGTGGACAAGATAGGTCTGTGCTATCTATCTTGTTGATCACAATGGACCTCAGCTCTTTGCTCTGTTACAGTCTGTCTCAGTAAATTCCTGATGTCTTGTGTATCTGAGGATGCTTTGTTTTCCAGCTAAAAATGGCTTTGGCTAATTTCATCTGGCAAAGACAGTATGCTGTTAACTCCAAAGGTCACTGGAAAGGCTAAACAAGTCGGAGCATGTGAGCACAGTGCACGGATGTGACTGGTTTGTTGCTGCAAACGCCATTTCAAAGGATGACATCTGTGAAAAAGAATGTTTATCGTTAATGCTTTGGCATGGCAGTTTACTGTCTTTTGAGTTCTCTATGCTATGTACATAAGATCTGGTTCAGGCATCGACTGAAAAACACTAAAAGGAGTCCTTGCTGAGTTGGACTGTTTGAGGACATGGAGCCTATATTTGATGGCATATGTGTGCGCTTATTTGTGTAATTATGGTTGCTGTGTGGCAAGTGGCCTGGAATGTGTGATAAAGTTATGTGCATGCAGACAATCTGACTGCATTCACGTGTGTGTGTTTGTTTTAGGCTGCTGGTTGGCGCACCACAAGCAAAAGCCATACGTGGTCAGAAGTCTGCGATAACAGGGGGATTCTACAAATGCGAAATGAGCACAACATGCTCAAGAGTTATTTTTGATAATGATGGTGAGCAAAAATATGGTGGTCCATTTAGATTTTTATTTTGTTGCAAATGTTTTCCCAGGTCTTACATTTTCTGATTTTCCTCTCTCTGCCGGTCTTTTTGTAGAGAATTTAAACATAGAAAGCAAGGAAAACCAGTGGATGGGAGTCACTGTCAGCAGTCAGGGGCCAGGAGGCAAGGTTTTGGTAAGAATGCTTATTTAATTCTCATTAGTTAACCTCATAATAAATTAGCGTCTTAAGCCAAGTCAGCTGTGTCATTCTCTTTCTTGGACAGGTCTGTGCCCACCGTTACCAGCGACGAAACAATGTGAACTCATTAACAGAAACCCGTGACGTCATCGGCCGTTGCTATAGTCTGAGTCAGGACTTAACTATCAATCCTGGGTCACCTGAAGATGGAGGTTTCTGGCGTTTTTGTGACAACCGGCTAAAAGGCCATGAGATGTTTGGTTCATGTCAACAAGGGTTATCTGCTACATTTGACAAGGACTTCCACTACTTTATCT
Source organism: Austrofundulus limnaeus (assembly GCF_001266775.1). NCBI lineage: Eukaryota > Metazoa > Chordata > Actinopteri > Cyprinodontiformes > Rivulidae > Austrofundulus > Austrofundulus limnaeus. The sequence continues at coordinate 7,255,121 of NW_013952405.1, forward strand.
TTGCAGCTCCTGGAGCATACAACTGGAAAGGTAGTTTAGTGTAAAGGAATTTGAGCCATGTAATTACAACAGAATTTTAATAGTCACATCATCTTGAGTATTCCCTCCTTTCCTTCACTCCTCTCTTCAAGGTGTGGTACGCGTGGAACAAAAGAATGACACTTTGGTGGAAATGGGGATCTTTGATGATGGACCATTTGAAGCAGGAGATGAAAATGAGAAGGATCCCAGCCTGATCCCTGTCCCTTCAAACAGCTATATGGGTGAAATTTCTAATCATTATTATTAACCCCCGCCCCCCAAACAAACAAAAAAAATACTACAACAAACAAACAAAAAAAAACCAAAAAAAAAAAAAACCAACATATTTTGGAACCCAAGTTTCTGATAATGAAAACTAAAGTTTCTTGGTCTCTTTCTGTTGACTTCTTTAGGGTTCTCTCTGGACTCAGGGAAGCGTTTGACCAAAAAGGGTCAGCTGACTGTGGTGGCTGGAGCTCCCAGAGCATTCTTCACYGGAGCAGTCGTCCTGCTGAAGACAGGTGGAGAGATGAGCAGGAGCTTGGATAAGGAGTACATCCTGGAAGGGGAGGGACTGGCGTCGTCTTTTGGATACGATGTGACTGTACTGGATTTTAACGGGGATGGGTGAGGATGTTGAGTGAAACATACAGTACTGTACACAGTTTATCTACTGCTGTCATAATTTTTACTTGACTGTATGCTCAAGAGAGTGATGTGCTGTTTGTTAGTTGGGAAGATATAGTGGTTGGAGCACCTCAGTACTTTGAGAAGGATGGAGAAATTGGAGGAGCTGTCTACATCTATGTGAATAAAGCTGGAAAATGGGACAAAGTCAAACCCACTAGAATAGATGGACCTGCGAACTCTATGTTTGGCCTGACTGTGGAAAACTTGGGTGATATCAATCAGGATGGTTACCAGGGTAAGTATGCATTAAACAAATGTTAGCCCATGTGCACAGCTGTTGATCATTTCCCTCTTTTAGGGACATGTATAACCACCCTTTTCTTYTGACAGATTTTGCAGTGGGAGCACCTCTTGAAAACGATGGTGTTGTTTACATCTACCATGGATCAGCCAATGGAAAAATTGATGAAACGTCCACACAGGTATGTAAACTAGTAATTTACCTACACAGGGTTTACCTTCTAACTCTACAGCAGCGTTTTGCTAGGTCAGAGCTGCAAGCTGTCAGGTTTTAAAATTTGTTTGAAAATAAACTGCTCTTTTATYAAGTTGAATTTATATCTTACAAAGCAAACTTCTTAATGCAAATTCTTTCTTGCCATTTAAAATCGGTTGAAATGTATCTTAAAACCTTTAGGGTCAAGAAATAAAATGGGCATTTTGAGGTCCCTGCTCAGCTTGAATGATATCTGTAACAGAATCAGAGCTCTGASAGCTTGGGAGACTTTCCTATTTCTGGAGCTGAGGTTATTGAAATAATTAACTACAAATTTGTTAATGAGATTTGCCCTGAATTTCTCAGGGCATATCTTGATGTCAGGCTGTTTTGGGCTGAGGACTTCATACTAGAACATTTGACCAGTTATTTACCCTTACAGCTGGGTCCCTCAGTGTGTCCTCTAGTTTAGGARGTATGTAAGGAAATTGAGTTCCGCTGCTAAGAGAGTCTTTGTTCAGCTGAGTTGAGAACTTGTTTTGCATTAAACACCTTTCTTGGGAGGTGAATTTCGACATGTCACTTAAGGAAGAACTTTAAAGCAGACATGGAACTTGCTGGATAGATAATAGCTGGCTTGGAAACACCTTTAGATTCCCCTGAATAAGATCCAAAAAGTAACTGAGGAAAAAAGAGATCTGGGGATTTCTGATCAAGCCTGGTTACAGATAAGTGGCAGAGGATGGATGGATGGATGGATGGATGGATGGATGGATGGATGAATGGATGGATGGATGGGTGGATGGATGATGTATGGATGATGGATGGATGGATGGATGGATGAATGGATGGATGGATGGATGCAATAACATTGCTCAGGTTAAGTGCGAGCTTACTTCCTTGTGTTTTAGCAAAAGTTTCAATAAGCCTAAGTTACATCCCACTAAAACAGTTGTGATTTTAAGCCTGAATGTCATCATTTTATAAATATTTTTATCTAATGCATACAGTTCTGATCTCCAGTGCTTTTATTCTTTTTAAAGGTTGCTTGTTCATTTACTGCTGTTATTTTCCCACAATGCTGGCTTTTGTTTACAAAAATGCACTTTAGATTTTCATGTGATCATTCTCCTAAAATGTGAAAGTAATTCACACTAGGACCCAATTTTCTAGAATTAAAAAATATATTTGTCTCTTAGTTTGACAAATTTTTTCTAATGTATTTGAAACACAGAAGACAAAGATCCTGCATGATTTAGATCATTCACTCCAGACTCTTGTGTTCTCCCTGCTGTAGGTGCTTTCTGGTAAATCTATGGGAGTGAAGCAGTTTGGCTACTCTTTAGCAGGTAATATGGACCTGGATGGGAACTCCTATCCAGACCTGGCTATTGGATCTCTTTCAGACTCTGTTTTTATCTACAGGTGACTAAGTTAAAAGCTAGTACATTGATCTAATACCCTGTTAGTCTTTGTACATATGATTCACACCAACTTCTTTATATTCAGAGCCCGACCAGTTGTTAAAATTCAGAAGGAAATCTCTTTCACACCTAATAAAATTGACCTGAGCCAGAAGAACTGTGGCAACACCTTCTGGTATGGATGTCTCTATTTTCAATGTGACGTAGTATGTCSATGTTACACTTTAGCACTTCATTGGTAGATTCTCGTTTGTGGAATTGTTTTTTCTTTTTCTTTTTTTTTCTTCTGGAATTGAGGTTCATACTTAATCATTGTGCCACTTTCTATTATTACATTACAATAGAAAAGAATATATTCTTTTGTTCAGTTTTTAAATTTTAAACGTTTCACWATCTTTAGTTTAAATGCAAACATATAGCTAATCTTAGATCTGATTGTTTCTCCAGCTTGGATGTGAAGGCATGCTTTTTCTATGATGCAAGCCCAGCGAGCTACACTCCTTCAATGAGTAAGCTGAGCAATATTTACTTTAAGTGCCTATCCTAAAACAAACTTTTGTCTGAATTATATTTGCTTTTCTTTTCTTTTTTTTTTACAAACTCACAAAATCAGAAACCAACAAAAGCCAGTAACTACTGGTACAGCTCACACACTGCTTTGTCTTACACTGTGTCACTTTTTCTTTCCTACCTAGCTGTAAAATACTCTCTTGAGGTGGACGCTGATTATAGGAAGATTGGTCTTGTACCGAGGGCAACCTTTACAGACCCTTCTAGTTCTGATCAGTACAAATCCAGTGGTACCATTAACATGAGCRTAAAAGGAAGGAAAGAGTGTGTTACACGGAAACTTGCCATACAGGTATTCATATTTTCAGCATTACTTTCTTCTTAAAGTGTGTTGTTTGTGTGGTTGTGACAAATATTTTGCTTTTTATCTACAGGAAAATATTAAAGACAAACTACGTGCCATCTCCATTGACGTGTCTGTAGATATCCAGGATTCTAAACGTAAACGTAGACAGACCTCCACTTCTCAACTCCAACCTGTCCTGGACGCCAAAGATCAGATGAAAACTCGAGAAAAGGTATGTTTGCAAAATACTCAGTATGTATAAAATCTAATCAAAGATCATATGCCATATGTCACTGTAAATGCRTTATTTTCAATGTCCCTGATATATATTTGCACATGAATTACAACCATGATGTCATCAAAAAATGTCAAGAATTTGGAGAAATCGCTGAGCTCTAAGGACAAAATTGATGCCTGTGCTCTTTGTGCCCTCAGTCATCACTGCATTAAAAACACACCAGATTCTGTTAGACATCACCGCTAGACTCAGAAACAATTTCACAAATCGCTGTCTGTAAACACAGTTCGCCCTGCCATCCACAAATGCTGGTTAAAGCTCTATCGTGCAGAAAAAGCTGCATCACACTATTCAGATCTGCTGCTGTCTTCTTTGGGCCAAAGCTCATAAAAATCGACTGAAGCAAGGCAAAAAAGCTGTTTTGTGGTGGAGTCATATGGTTCAACATTTTAATTACTTTTTTGAAACCTGCGGATGCACAGTTCAAAATCCCTGTCTTGCTGATGGTATTGAGGCACATTAGTGCCTTTGGAAAGAACAGCTTACACAACTAGGAAAGCACTATCAKTGCAGAAAACTCTATGCAGGTTTTAAAACACTACCATATTTGTAATGAAAAAAAACAAACAAACTATGTTTTATTGTGGAAAAAAAGGGTTCATAATAATACAGTATTTTGTTTTATTTGGTTTTTATTTACATTTGACACAACATACCAACCTTTTTTTTTTAGAAATAAGGTTGTATGTTCAAATATAAATTTAATATTTGTCAACATGTTTGCTAGCCTGACCCTTGCCTTCCTACGCAGTTCCGCTCAATTTTAGTTTCCCTTCACTGCTCCATCTGGGATTTCTCCCATAAACAAGGATTTCTTCAGGAGAATTTTCGTCGGGCCAATCAGAGAACAGAAGGCAGAGTTTTGAACGACAATGTCGATTTTCTGCACAGTGTCTGCTAGTTAGTTTAGCATACGGCAGTGGAGGAAGTGAATGAAGCCAGTCTGTGTTAAGGCTTCCAAATTAAATTAAATTTGTCTGACAAAGCAGCAGCTCTCATTTACAGTTGTCTCGTTCGGCTCGGTGCTTCTTTCCTCTCAGTAGGGTTGTTTACAGCTCACGCAATTTCCGGTTAGCTTCTTAGCTTAGCCTCCTTCACAGTGGAGCTGGCATACACATATGTCACAGCCAACCGATCCAATCATTTGAAACTTCATCAGAGGCCACGCCTCCAACAAGAATCGCTTCTCTATAGCCGAGAGTCCAGACCCTTGTATGAAGCAAAGTGAAGGACAAGGGGCTGGTTTTAACCAGGCTACATGTTTGCAGGTGGGATTCTTGAAAGAGGGGTGTGGCAGTGACGATGTGTGTGAAAGCAACCTGCAGGTGAAATATCGCTATGGCCACAGGACAACTGATCAAGATACATTCACACCATTACAATTGTAAGAGCGCACACACACACACACACACACACACACACACACACACACACACACACACACACACACACACACACACACACACACACACACACACACACACACACACACACACACACACACACACACACTTTTGTTCTTGAACCCCGTGGGGACCGTGCATTGACTTCCATTCATTTTTTTAGACTTTATAGTCTAACCCTGACCATTCACCCTAAAATTAACCTCACAGGTGACCCTAAAACTAACCTAAACTCAATTCAAACCTTGGTCCTAAACCTAAACCCCCACTGATATTAGCCCCACTTGGATAATGGTAGGGAAAATGCTGAGGTTCCTAAAATAACTTTGTCAATAAGCAATGTAAAACTTGTCAAAGCACAGACTCATAATTTAGTCTTTTTATAGGGAGAATGGTGTGCCGGTGATCTCACTCAGCACCCAGAAGRACATCGCCTTGGAGGTCACAGTAACCAATCTGGATAAAGATGATGCATATGAAGCGTCGGTGATCATAAACTTGCCCAACTCCTTGACCTACTCCGCTTACCGTGTTGCACCTAATGTGAGTCTCCTTTTCCCCTAACACGTGGTTTCACTCACTCACGAGTGCCTGGCTCTGACTGGGACATGTTGTTAATTACAGGAGCTGCCAATTACCTGCACAGCAAATGTAAATGGTTCTAGTGCTGAGTGTGAGCTTGGAAACCCATTCAAGAGTGGCTCAAAGGTGAAAGAAAATACATTTTTTTTAAATCTTCTTTTTTATACAGTTGTCATTGTTAATGCTTGAAATATGTGTGTGTGTTTGTGTTTACAGACCACCTTCTACATAATTTTGAGTACAGCTGGTATCTCTCCCAGCATCAATGAAGTGGAAATTGACCTGCACTTAAACACGTAAGTGTTTAAACTGGCATCACAAACCATTAAAAAAACATCAGATCAACTAACAGTAGTTTACCTTCAACACAAATATAATGTACAGCATGATTTATAATTTCTCTGGAGTATTTTGAGTTGATCTTATGTGCACATTTTAACAGGACGAGTACCCAGCCAAACCTAGGTCTCATCAAAGCAAAGGCAAAGGTGGCCATCATGTTGCAGCTGACCTTAACAGGGTGAGCAAAAGGCACAAATGTGCAGTAAATACACAAACATGTCCGGCTTCAGGCAGCTCACTGTGCACCTTTTATCCTCTCAGACAAGTCCAACCATCTCAAATMTACTTCAGTGGAGAGGCCAAAGGTGAATCAGCCATGAAGACTGAAAGTGACATTGGCGGCGCCATCACACACCAGTTTAGGGTAAGGACAGGGAAGCTGCTAGTCTTTCTGATGCATTCATATGCATTTATATTAAATGTACGATTCAACGAGTATTGTTTATGTGCTAGTTAAATAAGCATTACCTAATAAGTGTCAATGGTTCTGTTATTACAGATAATTAACTTGGGAAAACGACTGACAGATGTTGGAATTGCGACCCTCAACATAGAGTGGCCAAAGGAGACAATGAATGGAAAATGGCTTCTGTACCTGATGAAAATCACCTCCAAAGGAGTGGAGCAGATAAAGTGCACTCAAAAAGAAGATATCAACCCTCTTAATATAGTGAGCATGAACTAACGTGTGACTGATGTTATACTCAGTTTGTTCAGTCAGTGACTGAAAACAGCWATAGTTCTTCCAATTTTACAGAAAATTATTTAGATTTGGTGTGTTAGTAGCTGAGAGTAATTTCCAACACGTGCTCTGAGCACAAATTGACATCTGTTTTTACAACTTTGTCCTTAAGTATTGGAGTCAATTTTRTTTGTCTGTTACCAAAATATTACATTAATCTCTGGATGGATTTTAACAAAACTCTCAGAAATTAATTGAGTGTAAATCTACAACTGACTAACTTTTGCAACTTTCGCAGTGAGTGTTGCACCTCAATTTAAGATGAACCAAAGCTAAWTAACATTAGCAAACACAAAAATGATTATGAATCAGTCAGCTTTACAGATATGGAGTTGTAATTTTGTGTGGAGATAGCTGAATTATTCATAACACACACTATGCTCACATAGAGATTGTKTGATAATTATTTATCTTTTGACAAGTTAAGATGTTGACCTAATAACAAACAATTTTCTGCTCTGCTTTCAGAAATTAGATAACAACAGAAAGAGGAGAGCTACACGAAAGGATCAGGGGGGAATCGATGGCACAATTTCACGCTTAATTGAGAAGAAGGAATCTAAAACCTTGGTAACAACACACAACTCCATTTTTTACCCTGTCTTATCTTTAATGCACATTTTTACTCGTTACATGTTGAATCCGGTCATAACTATAGTGTTTGTTGACAGTCGTGCGGTAGTGGAGCAGGCTGTAAGACGATAAGATGCCCCCTGGGGGACCTGGACAGTAACGCAGTCATAACTCTCAGCTCTCGACTGTGGAACAGCACTTTCATTGAGGTAAAAAGGGACTTTTTTTAAATTATAATTTTTATATTTCGTCTAGCTTCGGTTTAAGATGGGAAACTCTTAACACTGTTAAAAGAAAGCTTGTCCTGAAATGAAAGATTTATAGCCTTAAAGYGTATCTATGTTCACATCACACACTAACCCATTAAGTTTCTTTTGCATATCAAACATGAAATTGTATTTAAATGTCCTTTTTAAAACCTTGATGTAGTTTTGAATATTTATTGTTTTAAACATTATTGTTCTTTCAATACAAAATTATGTGAAACAAAAACTAATAAACCAATGTTGTTCTTTAATATTTTTAATCTCTCTCAGCACTTGTTAAATCTTTTTTATTATTTTTTTTACAGGATTATTCCAAGTTACATCACATAGATGTGATAGTGAAGGCAGCTCTGCACATTGACAGCAATGTGAAGAACACGGTGCTGAAGAATGCTGAGACAGAGGTAATTAGAAACATTTGTGTGACAGTTCTGGAAAAACATTTATTTTCTTTTTTTATTTTAGTTTTATACAAAAAGATGGTAACCCATTGCAGGATTATTGTTCCTTAGTAATTTTAAMGTAATGCAACATCTAAATGTTTTGGATTTGTAGTCATTTTAAGACAGTATTTGTTACTTTTAAGAGCTCAAATATTAATGTTCTTATGTCTATACCAACTTGACCATAGATGAGTTTTATTGAAATTTAGAACATATTCGGAGGAAAACTCTTTACAACTGATTAACTTCTAGAGTTAACTTCATTCGACTGAAATTGAGAACAAAAAGAGAGTACACTTTTAAAATCAACTTTAAACAAATATTTACTATTTGATTTAATGGTAATTTTCTGCTCTTTTGTTGTGTTTTACAGGTGAAACTGACCGTGTTTCCAGAGAGGATTGCTGCTCAGTATGGAGGAGTGCCGTGGTGGATCATTGTGCTCTCCATCCTGTTTGCCCTGTTGTTGCTGGGACTGTTAGCATTCCTTCTTTGGAAGGTAAGAACAATAAATATAAAAACAGTCATAGATACATTGTTAGGATTTTTCATTGGACAAATATTTGAAATTTTCTGATAACAGAGCAAACCACAGGCACACACGTCAGTGATCGCACACATTGTCTAATCCATTTCCTCTCCTCAGTGTGGAGTCTTTGGGAAAAAGAATAAAGAGGATCCATCAGAAAAAGAGAAGCTGACATCAAATGCATAAAAAAGTGAGAGGGTAAAATGACTGGATCTGCCAGGAATCAAACTTTTTTCCCCCTCCTGCTCCTTCTTGCTACAAACGTGCTGCTTTCTGGTATTTGGCAAGCAGTGGGCGACTCTCACACTGCGACACAAATACTAATTTAAAAGCAAAATGAATATTTCTGCAACAGAAATAAAGCCTCACACGACCGTGTGTATCATGACACCTGCATGGCCAAAGGAAGGTGACGGCTGATAAGCAATCACTGGGTTTCTAAATGCTTCTTAATCTCTTATTTTGTTTTTGTTGCTGCTGCACACTTTGGGCACTTGGTATGAAGGTTTTTAATTGTCTACATTTAAAAACGTGTATTAAAATGTTTTCTTTCTTCATAGAGGTGCACAGATGGCTCATCCACACCTCACAATGGACTCACTGCATATCTCCATCTGCTTTGCTTTCTTTAAAGGCTTTTAAAAAGCTTTTTTTCCCCTCCTTCAAAGAATATATTTTCTTTTTTCCCCCCCACTTCTCTGCAGTGTGGCTTTTTTGAGCGAGCCAAATTCGAAGATGAGGTTCCCAGTTACAGTGCAGTTCGGATCAGGCGGGAGGAGAGAGCGGTCAACACGAGGAATGGCAACTGGGACAAAGTGGAAAAGAAGCCGTGGATGACAACTTGGCACGACAAAGAACATTATTCTTAACAGCCAATAAAATCTGGCTGCAGTCGCTTGACGATGAACCGCAAGTTGGCCTAATTTTTCTACCCTGCTCATGCACATTAGGAATTGTAAATATCAAGATACACAATCAATCAATTGGATTTTAGATGTTCAAGGGCTAAATTCAGGATCAAACATTTTCGTGCAGGGGCTGATTCACTTTTCAACTGTGTAGGAGCTGAACCTGCACAACTACTGTCTGCACAGCTTTTGGAGCTTATTTGACTGGGAGCTTGGCGGGTTGGAACTGCTTGTTTTGTATGTTTGAATCGTTTATTTATTGTTGCGAGGAGTATTTTGTTACTTGCTCTATAAAGCCAAAGAGTCACACAATGTATTGCCATAAGTTTAAAAAAAGTGGCTTTTTTTACAACCCCATCCTAAAAAAGTTGAGATGTGTATAAATCGTTGATAAAAATCAAAATGTGATTATCTACAGATTCTAAAACTGGCTGCAATTTAGTAACAAGATGTACATCTTAAATAAAATGCTTTTTTTACATTTTGTATCTTTTGTGATGAAGGCAAAGGTAAATGGGATTTAAAGCAACATTCAAAGTTTAAAACATGATTTATTAACACATAAAGCATTTACAGCAAATACCTGAGTGTGAACATCAGCATACGTTAAAAACATTCAAAGGATAAATTAAGAGCTATCAAAAACAGACAATTAAATCTCACACACATCTAATGACATACACACAAATGGTTTGATTTTTGGTGCTAGAAGATCAGAGTGATCTCAACCATCAGCCTGTACCTTCAGATATCAAGATAAAAACCCATCTAGCAGTTTTAGTACCAGGTTTAAGTCAGAAATGAGTGTGTGCGCAAATCTGCACAAAACGAGTGCTGGTGGTTCCTCTGTCGGTTTTATAAGAGCGACTCTGTTCTTACAGTTTTGAAACTGCTTCCGACGTCTTTCGTGGATTTCTCACTCAGCCTCCTCACTTTCTCTTCACCTTCTTTTAGCTTCTTGTCCTCCTTTTTCTGTTCTTTCTCCTCTCTTCTCATATCCCTCAGCTTCTTCTTGAGGGCGGATCGGTCGCTTTGGCTGGAAACACCGAGAGCCTGAAGGACACGTGTGAACACAGAACTCAAAACCTAATTTTTTAAGGACTCGTGATTTAAAATGGAGGGTAGGTTGTGCTCACCTTGAGTTTCTGACTGTCCATATTTAGCAGCTGTGCTCCATCCACTCCTTTGGCAGCGAACTGTGATGTGTACCGATCCATGTTCATGTCAATTAACCACAGACACACCTGCTGGTTCTTCCACTCTGACACGGGGCGGCTCTGCCACTGGTTGTTATTGTTGGGGAATGGATAATTGTCCAGAGTCTGATAGAACACCAGAGAGAAACAATAAGATAAAAAGGAAACTAGCTAAAGGAGAGAGTGTTTAGTGTAACTGATGAGACAGAAAAGAAGAAAGGGTTTGGGGGTGCGGGCAGACTCACCTCAGAGGAAGAAAAAGTGCAAGTGTGAGAGTTTCCAGAGAGGGAATGATCAGAGACATGACCCACCATGCTGGAGCAGCCCACCAGAGAGCCAGTGCTCTGAAAGCAACAGAAAGACCTGCTACCTACAAGCGTTACACCTGCAGCATGCTCACCCATGCACGAGTGTATAAAAAACAACTCACCAGACTGCTTAGTATATAAAGGTTTTATTTTCCCCTTACTTGATCTCTTCTGCTCGTGGTGAGGTGAGGCAAACTGCTGCTGGACACAGACCGCAACCTCACTCTGCTGTTCCCCTCTTGCTTTTCTTTTTCTCTCCCTCGCTCTCCAAACCAGAGAATAGGCAGGCAGGAAGGCACAGAGGTGACCGAGCCTGATGACTGAACGTCCGCGGGCTCATCTATCAGATCACCACACGATGCCCTGCTGACAGGAGGCAGTACTGAAGCATCACGTGTGCTGGGAAAACAAGGATTTTGTGCAAACAGAAGCAGACTAAATGAAGTTCACATTGAGAGTTGGTTATTTCAGGAGATGTGGCATTAAAAAAATGTTTGGCTCACTTTAAAATGTGCCTACATTTCAATCAAACCTAATGTTTTTATATGAAAGTGTGAAATTTTGTTGACGGTTTCACACCTGCTGTTGGTGAATCTTCTGCTGCGCTTTTCAATCCTCGTTTTGCTGAAAGACTTACGAAGGCCACTAAAACAAGAAACTGTGGTTAATAATTAAATTCCTTAAATAGAAGTATAGGACACTGCAAAAACCCCTCTCAGGAAAGTCTCAGGAAAAGGTTGAGACCCTTCACCTGAAGTCTGGAAACTTCTTTTTGGATTTTCTGGAAGCTGAGGATTTGCAGGGTGAGGGGGTAACAGTGTCACTGATGAAAACAGGAGGGGTTAGGAGGGAGCTGGTGGTGCTTTGAGGGCTGAATGTTGGGACTGAAGACGTGCTGGACGGATCACTCCTGTTGCTCAGGACCATCGAGTAAGCTGGCAGAGAATGACTGTCCTGCTGCTTAAGGACAACTTCTTCCTGCTGCCTCAGAAAATGAAGAAAAAGAGGAAGAACAGAGAGTAATAAGTTTACCGTCACCCGTGTCAACATTTTTCATACGCCTCTTGCCTGTATTTTGTAGCTCCCTCTGCGCTTTTCTCGTGAGGGTGGGTGGCGCTTCGATTTCTGAGCTAGCTGAGCTCTGGCTATGTGAGCGCTGGAGTCCAGACGTCTCGTATCAGGAACTGGAACATTCCAGTCTGAAACAATGAAACAAAATACCTCCAGTCACTTACAAAGTACCATTTCAAAAGAATTTTAAACAGTGTGTATTTGTGCTTACCTGTGGCTGAAGACTCCACAGAATGGTTCTTTCTCTCATGATCAGCCTCTTTTCTTGATAACTGTCTGATCTGTGTTAAAAACAAAACAATGACAGTAAAACCACAGGATTAGTAAAATAAATCCTCAAACATCTCCTCACCTGGATTTGCAGCTGTTCAACTGTCTCCCTGTGCTGCTTATCTTTCTCCTCCATTTCCCTCCTCAACTCGACCAGTGCTTGCTCCTTCTCTTCTTCCCTTTCGAAGATTGAAATATGAGAGTATTTAACCGACACACCAAGTCATTTAGAAATATTACTGGATTTCTTACAGACCTGCTCTGGTACTCTCTGACCAGTCTCTTGGCCTTGCTGTATTTGTTCTCCAGGCTCTCCGTTTGGCTCTGGGCATCGGCTAATCGCTGGCTCACAACTCTGCACAGAGTCTGGGCCTCCTGCCAGTAACTGAATAATTAGAACACATTTCATCAACACCTCAACAACCTGGATCATCTCGATCCTGTTGACTGAAGCCTCGAGTTAGCTTCTGCAAAATACATTTATGATGGACGTCAGCAATGTACCTCTCTAGTTTGTCAGCTCTCTCTTCTCCATCTTGAGCTCTTTGCTTCAGCTCTGCCTTCTGGTTCTGCCAGCAGACCTGCTGCTCCTCCAAGGCCTTTAACTGAGAAAAAAAAAAGCACCATGTTTTATAGGAAGACATTAAGGTTAAAGGCCTTAGCCTTCACTTACCGGTACACCTTTTTATGTCCACGTTTTCATCATTTTATGCTAAGAAATCGTGACTGCAACATGCTGCATCATCTCTTCTTACTTTATCATATAACATCTACCATACTGTTTTTATTTTCATTTTATTTTATACTGTTTATACTGTATGTCCATAAATGTGTTTATTTTGTTTTCCTCCAGAGTGCCTGTATTTTATTTTATTCTAGTGTGTTCACCTTTTCTTTTCTAATCATTTTACTTTGTTGCAGCTGTAAAAGCTGTAATTCCCTCGGGGATAAAAACAGTAATCTGATCCTTATTTTGGTCAAAACAGCTGGACAAACAAGGTTAAATATTGCAGATCTCTCAAGCTCTATTAGGGCTTGGGATATGTATTGTGAAAGACCCACAGCCACTACCCACACCAAATTTTAGCTTAATATCTGTAAACTTGACTGAATTAAAACCATTTATCTATAGGCAAGGGATGATAAGCTATGGCAGCCATCTTGAACCGACTCCAAATAACAAATCAGTTGAAGATGTAAAACTAATTATTATTTTCTGACAGCTCTATAAACGTAAATTCCAGCATTTTATGAGATTCTGTCGACTCCTTTTTCTTTGGGTAAATGATAAAAAAAGAAATTTCAGTAAAGAAAGCTTCTATTTTTTTTTCAAATAACCTTTGTTTATCAAACAAAGGTTATTTTAATACAACAAAAGAAGAATTCTATATTTAACATAGCTGGATAGATAAAAGCCATATTTATAGAGTTCTTGAAAGACTTTTGCCAACCCAGTTATGTCACAGCAATGAGCCCATCATCATCATCGCCGTGGCAGAAACACAGACCTGACGAGAAGGGTTGAAACAAGGCCTGCGTTCTAATAACTCCACACAGAGATTTCGCATACAGTTAAATGGGTCAGACTGTTTCCAAATTTGGACACAAAGGTAGTGTATTATGAGTACAATTATTGGTGTGTGTGTGTGAGTGAGTGAGGGAGAGAGAGAGAGAGAGAGAGAGAGATCTCAATACTGACTGAGTAACCTACCTTCTCTCTGCTGCGGTGAAGTTGAGTTATTCTGCTTCGAAATTTTGACTGAAGCTGTGAGCAAAGCAGAAACATAATTCAGCGTTAGCATTCTGCAGTTTCAAAAGACATTTTTCCTAAATTATGTTGAGAATGAACTCAAATGTTCAGAGATTTTATTATTGGATTAAATAATTATATTTTGGGGGGTGCAGTTCTGCTGAACCTTTCTGGTGAGGTACCTGCTGGTATTTCAGACAGAGCTGGTAGTTTTCCAGACTGGACAGAACAGACACGTCTTCCTCTTCGTCGTCACCCTCGTCKTCCTCTTCAAAGACCGAGTCCCTCTCTGACACACTGTCGCTGCTGTTCTCATCTCCACTGCTTCGACTTTCTCTCTTTATGTAAATAAAAACAAATTAAAAACCTCAAAAGATTTTTTTAAAAGTCAAAATTCAGCTTTTACTCAAAAAACATACCGTTTTTGTTTTTTCCAGTTCCAGACTCTCATTAATCAGGCGTGCCACCTCGCTCTCCACCCCTTCCTTCTCTCGACCAATCAAAAATCTGCAGAAGAACGTACAAATCGTTGACAGAATCACTCCAACATACTTGGGTAGAGGTCAACTGACATGAGTTTTAGTACGGCTCATGTTGATCTTTAGAAACCCAGGCAGCTGATGGCTGACATACAGTACAAGACACATCTTTTGGGGGGCGGGGCTAAAATGTACTTTTCATTTGACAAAATATAAATGCCCAAATTAAACATATTTAAAAACCACATTAATCAGCCAATATGATAACAAAACCTGGAGACATTCAGATTGTTACAGTAGAGCACTAATATCCAATCACAGACCTTCAGGACCACTAAACTGCATGTTTCTCTGTTCCAACACACCTGATTCAATGGTTGAATTTTCTCTTCAGCATGACTTTAGGTTCAGCAGAAGTCTGTCAATCACCCATTTATTGAAATAAGGTAAAAGAGATACATGCAGCACAGTGACCCTTGAGGAATTGAACATTTCCACAGCAGAGAGGATGGCTCAGTTTCACCAAGTTTAAATGTAAAGAATGAAATCATAATTACATCTGTAATTTTTCCCATTTAGAGAAGATTTGTGCTGTCAATAAGACGCATAAATAAATTCAAATAAGACTATACCCTCAAAATAGCTAAGTAAATGTAGTCAGTTTTTCTGTATTTCCCCATTGTAACATTTTAAAATTAAAATTGGAAGCATGCATAGAAAAAAAAATGTTGGTCTGCGTACAAAAAAGTTTTTTAATTATAACTTTTTTAATGTAGGCGAGCTGTAAGGATAAACTACTGTATCTTTTATGGGACCAGGTTTCAAGTTAATCCAAGAAGCAATTTGTTGCACAGTCAGTCAGAGATAAAAACATTCATACAACACACACAAAAATATAAATAAATAAAAAAATGAATTAAAAAACCCACAAAAGGTATCTGCTTCCAGACAGAAGCAAGATGATCTTACCATGGGGT
This sequence comes from Austrofundulus limnaeus, assembly GCF_001266775.1. Taxonomy (NCBI): domain Eukaryota; kingdom Metazoa; phylum Chordata; class Actinopteri; order Cyprinodontiformes; family Rivulidae; genus Austrofundulus; species Austrofundulus limnaeus. Next base: position 7,270,685 of record NW_013952405.1, read on the forward strand.
GGATGATCAGGGTCCACCAGGATCAATCTGGACTTTTTCCACTCACCTGACCTTGAGTAGGCCGGTGAAGTTTGGTAGGGCTATACCTCTAATTCTGGTTTATTGTTATTTGTGACCTGAATTGGTTTTAACAATACTTTGAAGTTAAAATAGAAACTAGGACATTTGAGTCTCTGAAATGATGGAATACAGCAGGAAGCTGCAACAAAACAATGGTTTGATGATGCAGCTTTCAAAGACAACAGCTTACTGAACAAATGTTGGCTCTAAATGAAAATGTATAAATAATGTTGCCTCACTGCTAAGAACACTTTGGTAAACTGTATTAAAAAATATATATATTTTTTTCTTGGTTCACCATGAAACGTATCATATAAGAAACAAGAAAACAAATAAATAAAATAAAAAGAACTAAAAAAAGGGAGGAATTTATTTTTAACCTAGCATCTTTGTTTTATCTATAAATGAATCAGTTCTATAAAAAAGGTAGTTTTTGAAGTCTAAGAATTCACTGATATGAACATTTTTTTACAGTGACTTGTTAAATTTAGAACTAATATGTTACTGTGACGACAAATTCTCCAGTAAAAAGAGCAAAGATCAAATAATTTTTCAAAGATCTAATAGCTTTGCAGAGAAAGATTAAAGGAACRTTACACAGAAGATGTTTATTTCATTTTCCATGAATAGTTATAAAAGAAAACCTGAAAGACAGCAAAAACGACCAGCACTAACACTTCGCTGTAACATGGCAACTTACTTGACGAAGCCAGACGTGCTCTTGAGAACGGAGGCTGCAAAMAGTTGGGAAACTCCAACCAGACTCTCACCATCCACCTCCACTATCTGATCGTTCACCCGGATCCTAACAGGAACGCCACACAACATTATAT